>NC_057810.1:103278339-103376841 GCF_018294505.1 Triticum aestivum
ATCTCTTCTGGTCGACGGAGACGCGGGCGCATCCATGCACCAAGGTACTTTCCGCCGCCGCCTCAAAAAAGGCTCCATCTGGATATCCGTTCTTCGCTCTGTTCTTCTACTGCGGGCTCTGCCCGCCCTTCTCCGAATTTTTCTGTGATATCATGAACACCTACGGGTTTCACCTCCTTGACTTCACCCCCAATGCCGTTCTGACCATGGCAGTTTTCGCACATCTCTGCGAAAACTTTGTCGGAGTCCACCCAAACGTAGCCCTCTTCCATCATTTCTTTATGCCTCGCGTTGAGAGAGGGGAGCCTCTTGCCGGCGGGATCGCCTGGATCTCGCGGGCCGGCAAGAAGGAGGCCTACCTGGAAGGGGAACTCCGTAGAAAATGGGAGGAGTGGAGGGCAGATTGGTGTTGGATCATGGAGGAGAACCCGCAGCCGTTCACCGCTCTGCGCCAAGCCCCAGCAGTGCGCGGCAATGATTGGAGCAGCCTAGCCCCGAAAGGCTGAAAATTGCCGTCACCCGGATCCTGCGCCTCAGGCTTGCCGGGCTCACTGTAGGCGCTGTTGGCGCAGATTTCCTTTGCCGCCGCATTGCCCCTCTGCAGGAAAGGAGGAGGCCCGCCTGGGAGTTTGGGGGTCCAGCGGACATCATGAGGTTGCGCCCGGGCCTCAACTTCAGTTTCACTGTCATGGAATTGGATGCAATGCTCAAGGAGTTGTTCAAGCACGACCCTCAGCATCCTGAGTGGTTCAGGTTGCCGGCGGGCGTCGTTCCGTTGTGCAACAACTCCTCGCTTGACCGCATCCGTGCAATGATGCCATTGTGCGACTCGCACGGAATCGTCCCCACTTGGCAAGAGCCTGCAGACGATGTCGTGCAGCAGTTCTTCGATGGCCTGGTGGAGGTGACGGTTCGCGCCGACGAGTAGAGAAGCCTCACCCGCGACACCACCGAACAGGAGATGCAGCGCATCGCCACTAGGGCGGAAGAGGCGGCAGCAGCTGCTGCCACGGGCGAGTTCGGGTTCACGGTGGAGGATGCAGAGGCAGCACAGGCAGCAAGCCTTGCCGAACGAGAGTGGCTCGACGGCGAAGAAGAGCTTGCCGCGCCTGACGCCGAATCGAGCGAGCCCGCCGAGGACGCGAGCGGCCCGCCATCTCCGGGTAGCTTGCCGCAAACGGAGCCTCCAGCACAGCCCCCAGCTCCACCAAGAAGGCGTCTCCGCAGGGCCGGGGACGCAGCAGGACGGCCAACGGGTCAACGGCCGCGGCACCGCACGACACGCTCCACGGCGACAAGCACGGTTGCCGCGGGAGCGTCTCACGCCGCCGCGGCAACAGGAGCGGGGTCGTCCCGGGCCGTCGCCGCAGCCCCCGCCAAGCGGCCAAGGGATCCCACTCCTCCGCCTCGTCGCGCTGAAGGTGAGCCGAACTTCGACCTCTCCGCGCTCAGCTCCGACGAGGAAGAAGAAGAGTAAGATCCGCTTGTTTTACTTGTAGTTCTTCAACTTGTTGTTTTTGTCTTGCATCTGATCTGATTCACTCTGGACTCATTCCATTTCAGGACTCTGGCCCAGAGAGCGGCAAAGAGGTCCAAGGCTCCGGTGATCATCATCGAGGACGAGCCCACCGCGACAGCAGGAGGCGCGCCCGAGACGACCTTGCCGGACCCGGCCATAACTCCGCAAAGCAGCCCCCAGCGTAAGTACAGGGTTTCCTTTCTGCTGTTAACTGTGCATGGGTGCTCTTTCTTTGCTATCAACTGAGTATTTGTTTGTGTAGGAGCAGAACAACTTCACCAGGAGGACCCGGAAACCGCCTCCGATTCGTCATCTGCTTCGACTACGCCGCCAAGGGAGGATTCCCCGACAAGGGAGCGCTCCCCGGCAAGGGAGGATTCTCCGGCAAGGGAGAAGTCTCCGGCAAGGGAGAGTTCTCCGACAAGGGGCAACACCAGCAATCCCCCTCTGGTGGAGACCGCGACGGGAGAGCCCAGCGCAGGTAACCCTTCTTGCTTGAACGCTTCCCTTGGGTTCTTCTTCTTCTGGTTTTCTTTTTTGGATATTTGCTTGACTTTTCTCCCCCTCTTCCGGTTGTCAGATCCATCTGCCATGGAGCCGATGGAGACCGAGGTCGCCGGCGAGGAGGACGCGCGCGGCAACACCAATGACGCCGCCGCCACTAAGGAGGAGGCCGGTGCCGATGATCTTGCCGGCGAAGAGGCCGCCAAGGCTGCCGGCGCAGGAGCCGGCGAGGGATCCGGCGATCGCACTGACGACCCTGAGGCCGCAGGAGCGCAAGGTGCTATGCCGACCGCCGATCCCTCCGCCGCTGATGCAGCACCAGGCTCCGAAGAGCCCCAGCCCGGTGCCTACTTGAAGGCCGGCGAAGGTGTCTTCATCAAGCTTCCCTGGGCTTCAAGCTCCAGGGCGCCAGTCGAAGGAGAGACTTTTGACGGGAAGGTGCTCGCCTCCGCTGGGCTGACACTGGTTGATGCGCCAAGCAGCAGCAGCGGCGAGTCTGAGGAGGAGTAGCTGCTTCGAAAACTGGTGTCGCTCTACCGCGCCCGACAAGCCAAGGTAGAATCCCGGGAAGCGCTTGTCGCGCAGGCGGGAGCGGACATCGAGAAACGCGTGGAGGAGCTCCGGGAACGTAATCAGGAAGCTCTCCGGTCCTTGGCAAAGGAGCAGGAGAAACTTGCTGAGGCGCGGAAAGCCTTCCTGCTTGAGAAGGCTGAAGCCGAGGAGCAGCAGTGTCTCGTCGCCGAGGAGCTGTCCGTGCAACAAGGCGAGCTGACGCAGCGGAAGGTCAACCTCAACAGCCACGAGGAGGAGCTCGCTGTGCGCGAGCGAGCACTCGGCGGGGCGCTCAAGGAAGCAAAGGACACGGCCGCAGCTGCCGAGGCAGCCAAGGAGGAGTTAGAGGCGAAAGTGGCGCAGCTAGAGGCCGATCTTAAGGCGAGCAGTGAAGAGGTTGCCGTGCTCAAGCGTGAGCGCGAGAAGGACGCCTACGCTCATAGCGAGCTGCAGGGTTGTCTCGTCGAGAAGGGCAAAGAGCTGAGCGCCGCCAAGGACTCCAACGCGGATCTTGAGTTGAAGCTGGCCACTTTGACTCAGACGCTGGACAGCGCCAAGGAGCGGGAGGCGACCCTGAAAGAGGAGATCAAGGGCAACGAAGAGTTGCTGGCGAGGGCCGCCGAAACCCAGAACACCATTAGGGAGATGGTGGAGCTCTAGACAGAGGGCCTCGTGAACATCGCTGCAGTCATCGATAGTGAGCTGGCGCAGCTGGGGATGGAGGACTTCGGGTATCCTTCCGATGAGAATCTCCAACCCAACGCCAAGCTCACCGTGTTCTTCAAAGGCGTGGCAACGGCCCTCCAGCGACTCCGGGAAAAGATCCCAAAGCAGCTGGCCGACGAGTCGCGCACGATCTGCGCCAGTGTTCTGCAAAAGGTGTTGGTGAAGGTGGCCTTCCGCAACCCAGGACTCAACCTCACCAGCGTCCTCAGGAAGCTGCCGGCGGATGCTGATCTAGAAGCGCTCAAGGCCCTTGTCACACCCATTGTGGACAGGGTGAATGAGGTCAAGAGGGTCGAGGGCGACTGTGTAGATTAGGCTGCCCATTTCCTCCTTTTCTTGTCGCTGCTAGCCATGTTATAGAAACAATCTGTTAGAGCTGCGACAAGCTTATCTTGTAATAAACTTTATTTTGGGTATCGACTGCTATGTTATTTCCTCTATTTGATTCCATTCTTTGTATGTTTTTACCCTACGCTTTTAGGGAACTTGTCGGCGCAGGCACGCTTGCCGCGAGCGCTGAGTGCGGGACAACAGCAGCCTGCTGGCGGTACTGCTGCCGACAAGAAACCTTGTCGCAACTAGTCGCAGCACACTTAAGTTGTTGAGCGGACTCGAAACAAAGTAAGGGCGCAACTAGCCACGAGTTGGTTCCTCCGCGCACAGGTTTTCCATACAAAGCACGATCGTTCGAGGAAGATAACTTAAAAAAAATTAAAACTAATTGCTCAAACTTTGGCAACTTAGCTTTTCTGTTGTTTGCTTCCCGGTAAGGGCGAAACTTCCTTGAACGACGCCTGGTCCACACCATTATCTTCTCCTCCCCCCCCCCCCGGGCAAACTTGTGTGCGAGGGAACCTTCCTTCTCTTTGAGAAAAAAGAAAGAAGAGAAAATAAAGATATGGAGCCTTATGGCTCGTTATCGCTTACCGGGGGTAGGTGCTGCACAAAGTGTCAGATAACACATGCAAAAGAATAGAAAGCATGAAATTGACAGGGTGTGTGGAGCACATGAGCTTTATTTATGCACAGGGTCTGCGCCTGGCTTTGTACAAAGGATTACATGCAACAGCGGCAAGACTTGTACAAGAGGTGGTTGCCGGAACAGGTTCCGGCAACCGCGCCTTACGGGTAGAACTTACGAAGATGCTCAATGTTCCAGGAGTTGTTCACCGAAAAGCCATCTTCGGTCTCAAGGCGGACAGCGCCAGGCCTAGTGACTCGTTTCACCCGATAAGGGCCTTCCCACTTTGGCGTCAACTTGTTGGAATTCTTGGCGGACTGAACGCACCGAAGAACAAGGTCGCCTTCCTCGAGGCTTCTGGCATTAACTTTGCGGCTATGATAGCGGCGCAAAGCTTGCTGGTATCGAGCAGCTCGTACAGCAGCCTGAAGACGATCTTCCTCAAGGAGTAGTGCGTCATCTTGTCGCAGCTGCTCTTGCTCAAGCTCATCATAAACGAGCACTCGAGGCGATCCGTATACGAGTTCCGTGGGGAGAACTGCCTCTGCTCCATAGACTAGAGCGAAAGGTGTCTGGCCAGTGGCTCGATTTGGCGTCGTCCTGATCGACCAAAGAACCACCGGCAGCTCCTCAATCCAGTTTCTTCCGCACTTGTGCAGCCTGTCGAAAGTCCTGGTCTTGAGCCCGCGCAGCACTTCAGCATTTGCCCTCTCCGCTTGACCATTGCTTCTCGGGTGAGCAACAGAAGCGAAGCAGACCTTGGCGCCAAGATCTTGGACGTACTGCATGAAGGTGCGGCTCGTGAACTGCGTGCCGTTGTCGGTGATGATCCGGTTAGGGACCCCGAAACGGCAAAAAATTGACCTGAAGAACTTAACTGCTGACTGTGCTGTCACCTTCCTCACTGCTTCCACTTCCGGCCACTTTGTGAACTTGTCGATCGCAACATACAAGTACTCAAAGCCCCCGAGAGATCGGGGAAAGGGGCCGAGGATATCGAGCCCCCAGACCGAAAATGGCCAGGATAAAGGGATCGTCTGGAGAGCTTGAGCTGCCTAGTGTATCTGCTTGGAGTGGAACTGGCACGCTTCACACTTGGTTACTTGTGCAGTCGCATCCTGGAGGGCTGTCGGCCAAAAGAAACCTTGCCGGAACGCCTTGCCGGCAAGTGCTCTTGCGCCAATGTGGTGACCACATATGCCTCCATGTATCTCTGCCAACAGCTTTTTTCCATCTTCCCGGCAAACACACTTCAATTTCACACCGTTGAGTCTCCTTCTGTACAGTGCGTTGTCAACAAACTGGTACATACATGACTGTCGGGCTACTCTTTCTGCTTCTTCTTGCTCTTCGGGAAGTTCTCCTGTCTGAAGGAAACGGACAATCTGCTGTGCCCATGCTGGAGCTTGTGGCTCGACAACAAGGACTAAAGGCACATCTTCTGCTGCGGGAACATCAGCTTCTACGGCAAGGACTTGTGGCTCAGCCGGAGCTTGACGTTCCCCGACAATCTTGCCGGAGCAAAACTTGTCGGGAGCGTCTGCTTCAACGAAACAAACCCTAGGGCTTGTCGGAGCAGACTGTCCCTTAGCACTCTTGGCGTTGATCTTGGGGACCTTCTTGGCGGCGGCTTCGGGGAGCTCGGCCGGAAAGTAGTCACCAGAAATCAACTTCCTCTTCTTGCTCTGTCAGTTGATGGTGTTACAGATGGTTGAGTCAGCTTGAGCACAAAGATCCCTGGTTCCACAGGTAACTTTAGTGCGGCGCACTTTGACAGGCCATCGGCAATGTCGTTCTCGGCTCTCGGAACATGCTCCATCTGCAGGCCGTCAAAGTGCTCTTCCAGCTTTCTTACTTCATCAACATAAGCTTCCATCTACAGACTCTGATAATTCTTGTTTACTTGGCGGACGACAAGCTGTGAGTCACCCCTGACAATGAACTTCTTGATCCCAAGGTCTGCCGCGATCCTGAGACCGGCAAGCAAACTCTCATACTCTGCAGTATTGTTTGTTGCTTGCTCCCTGGGAAAGTGCATTTGGACCACGTACTTGAGGTGCTCTCCGGTGGGTGCGACAAGCAGCACGCCCGCACCGGTGCCTTGCAGCGAGAAGGCACCATCAAAGTACATCAGCCACTCTTTGCTCGCCTCCTTGACGGGGATGCTCGTTTCCGGAATTTCTTCATCTGGTGTTGGTGTCCACTCTGCTATGAATTCTGCCAATGCTCTGCTTTGGATAGTTGAAGTGCTCTCGAACTTGAGGCCAAAGCTTGACAGTTCCAGTGCCCACTCGACAATCCTGCCTGTTGCTTCTGGATTCTGAAGTATCCTCTTCAGCGGAAAGCGAGTGACAACTGTGATCTCATGTGCCTGGAAGTAATGGCGCAGCTTTCTCGAGGCCATGAGAAGGCCGAACAGCAATTTCTGCACACCAGAATACCTTGACCTAGCCCCCTGCAAAAGAGAACTGACAAAGTAAACTGGGCGCTGCACCATTTTCTTCTGCACGTCCTCCTGCGTCTGCGCAGATCCATCCTTGTCGGGACCAGAGCTTGCCGGTGAAGCCCCCTGCTTGTCGTTGGATGCACTTGTCGCAGTTGCTGGCTCATCATCCGCCTCCCTCTCCGCCACTAACGCAGCACTAACCACTTGATTGGTTGCCGCTAGATACAGCAACAACTTCTCTTGTGGCCTAGGTGCGACAAGTGTTGGAGTGGAGGACAGGTATCTCTTTAAGTCTTGCAGCGCAGCCTCCGCTTCTGGAATCCATTTCATTGGACCTGCCTTTTTCAATATTTTGAAAAACGGCAGGGCGCACTCAGCAGATCTAGAGATAAACCTGCTGAGAGCAGCCACGCAACCGGCAAGCCTTCGTACATCCTTGACGCGCTTCGGTGCTTCAATCTGCTCGATGGCCTTGATCTTGTCGGGATTAGCTTCAATCCCCCGTTGAGACACGAAGAACCCGAGAAGCTTGCCGAAAGGGACTCCAAACACGCACTTCTCGGGGTTAAGCTTGAGGTTGATCTTGCGCAGATTTGCAAAGGTCTCGTCCAAATCTTGAATCAGAGTTGCCTTGTCCTTGCTCTTGACCACTATGTCATCCATGTAGGCTTCTACATTTCTGTGCATCTGCGGCTCAAAAGCGTCATGGACTGCCCTTGCAAATGTTGAACCAGCATTCTTTAATCTGAAAGGCATCCGTACAAAATAGTATGTGCCACATGGAGTTATGAATGTGGTCTTTTCCTCATCCTCTTCTGCCATGAAGATCTGATGATATCCTGAATATGCATCAAGAAATGAAAGCAGGTCACATCCGGCCGTGGAGTCAACAATCTGGTCAATGCGCGGCAAGGGAAATGGGTCTTTGGGACAAGCTTTATTGACATCGGTGAAATCGATACAAAGCCTCCATTTCCCATTTGCCTTGCGCACGACTACAGGATTGGCCAAACACGTGGGATGGAGCACTCCTCTGACAAGGCCTGCTGCTTCCAGCTTCTTGATCTCTTCTGCGATGAATTCTTGGCGCTCCACTGCTTGTTTCCTGACTTTCTGCTTGACGGGTCGCGCGTGAGGACAGACGGCAAGGTGGTGCTCAATTACTTTCCTGGGAACACCGGGGATGTCAGACGGTCGCCATGCAAACACGTCGACATTCGCCCGCAGGAAAGCAACAAGCACGCTTTCCTATTTAGGATCGAGCGTGGCACTGATGGTGAAGGTACCACCAGTGCCGTCCTCCTTGGCGGACACCTTCTTGGTCTCTGGCGGAGCTGCCATTGCCTTCTTACACTTGCCGGTGGAGCTCGATGGTGCGTCCTCGACGGTAGCGCAGCACTCCGAAGAGGTGCGCTTGCCGGAGTGGGCATCAGAGCTCTTGCCGAACTTGGTCTTCTTCTTCTTCCCCCCCGGGAGCTTCAGCGGCAAGTGTCTTGCGATCAGCTGCGGCTGCTGCTTCCCGGTAGATCTTGTTGGTGCAGATAAGAGCATCCTTCTTGTCGCCTGGGACAGAGATGACACTTATCGGACCCGGCATCTTCAACATGTTATATGCATAGTGAGAGCCTGCCATGAACTTGGCAAGTGCTGGACGGCTGAGTATTCCATTGTAAGGCAATGGAAAATCAGCAACGTCAAAAGTGACCCTCTCTGTCCTGAAGTTTGGCTCGCTGCCAAATGTTACTGGCAACATAATCTTTCCCTTCAGCTTGCTCCTTCCCGGGTTGATTCCCTGGAATGTGCCGGTCTCTTCGAGCTCGCTGTCGGGGATCTGGAGTTTCTGAAGCACTGCGGAGGAGATCAGGTTCAAGCCGGCCCCGCCATCAACTAGCATCTTAGTGACTTTGAGGTTGTGGATAGTTGGTGAAACCAACATCGGCAAGCACCCGACCGTAGTTACGCGATCAGGGTGGTCTTTAATGTCAAAAATGATAGGCGTGCTGGACCATTTGAGAGGCTTGCGTGACTCGACGGGTGGTTCTGCTGCATTGACTTCCCGCACCCACTGTTTGAGCTGGCGGTGTGAAGTATGCAGAGAAGCACCGCCGTCAACGCATAGAACCTCTGTGGCTTTCTGAAACTCCTCCTCATCGGCCTCATCATCCTCCATATCTTCATCTTCGTTGTCATCTTCATCCTTGTCGCGGCCGCGGGGAGGTCTATCTCCTTGCCGCTGCTTGGCCTTGCCGCGGCGTCCCCCCCTGCCGGGACGTTTCTTGCCGGCTCCACCAGCACCTTCCTGGGCCTTCTCCTTGTCGCGTCGCTCATACTCAGCCTTCTGCTGTTCGACAAGCTGCTCGACCTTTTTGCAACTCTGGAGGTCGTGGCCCTTGGTGCGGTGGATCTTGCAATACTGCTTGCCGGAGCCATCCTGCTTGTCGGCAGCCGCCACAGCCTCCTCGCCGGAGCCGCCAGCTTTGGCTGTCTTGGCGCCACCTCCGCTGCCGAACTGCTCGACAACTAGCACATCTTTGCCTTTCTTCCTTCTGTTGTTCCGCCGCCGGTTTTTCCTTGCCGGGGCGGCATCCTCGCTGTCGGACCCTCCTGCTCCTGCATTCTCTCCGGGGAGTTTCCTCCCTTCTTCACCACATGCACACTTGTTGGCCAGGGCATATAGCTCACTGACGTCCCTGATCTTGCTCATCGCCATCTCCTCCCGCATCCTGCGGTTTCGCACGTTCTGATGGGACACGCTGATGACCGCGGCAGGGTGGACATCTGGGATGTTGCGCTGTACTTGGCTGAATCTCTGGATGTACTTGCACAGGGGCTCTCCTTCCTTCTGGGCGAGCAGGTGAAGATCACTCTCTTGGCCATGAGGTTTGTGGCCGCCTATAAAGGCGCCGACAAACTGATGGCAAAGATCTTCCCAGGAAGATATGGAGTTGTCCGGCAAGTGCATGAGCCAGGACCTGACATTGGGCTTGAGCACCAGCGGGAAGTAGTTGGCAAGGATCTTGTCGTCCCGCCCCCCGGCAGCCTGCACCGCGATGGTGTAGATGCTGAGGAACTCCGACGGATGCAACCTCCCGTCGTACTTCTTTGGTACATCTGGTTTGAAGTTCTTCGTGCTGGGCCACTGGACTTGCCGCAGCTCACGAGTAAACGCAGGGCAACCTACCGCGTACGGCAAGTCACCTAGTTCCCCTGGCGCATGCATGTCGACAGCGGGCCCAGCACGCTGGTCTGATTGACACCGCGCTTCTCTTCGATGCTCGATGCGTGTACGGGATTCCTCTTGCTGCCGTTCTTGGAGAACTTGGCGCTGATCACGACGGGCTCGTGGATCCGATGACGCAGTGGAGTCGTCGTCGAGGGGGATCCGGCGAGTCGGCGATCTTGGCCTTCGGGGTGGAGAGTGCATGGTGGTTGCATCTCCACCGGTCTTGTCACCACCGGCTTGTGCCTGGCAATCTTGCCGCGGCTGCGACGTTCCCGGCTGCCGTGGAGTGTCTCTGTTGGCGAAGCCGACGAGACTCTGAATGGTGGCCCTCCATTCGTCGATCTTGTCTGCCACTGGAGGGTAATCCAGGAGCAGTTGAGCTCGGGCCAACGCCTCTTCTGGGGTCTTCGGTGGTGGCGGCGAACGGTGCGAGGAGCGGGATATGCTCGGACTTCCAACTGGGTTGGAAGGAGCAGTACCCCGTCCAGGCGACCGTACCTCGCTCGTGCCAGCATGTTGGCGCGCATGCTGGTCTTGAGCGCCACGAGATCCACCAGCTTGGCCTTGGTCCAATGCGCGTATGGTACTGCGGGTACCATGACGCTGCCGGTCCCGCGCCTCCTGAGACGGGCGCGGTGCATGTACGGACGCCGAGGTTTGCGGGGCCTTGTCCTTGGACCTGGCAGCACCGTGAGTTCCCTCGTCGACGTCCGTTCCTCCGCCAGCGTCCACCCCACCGCCCGTCTGCTCCGGTGGCGGTGGGATTGACGCGGACGGACCAGCCGCCTCCGAAGCCTTCTTCTTCGGCGGCATGTTGATGATGAAAATGAAGGTCTGGCTCGTGTGAACGCCGGATTAGGTTCACACAACCTCAACGCCCCCTACCTGGCGCGCCAAAGATGTCGGGGCAGAACCACGAGCACCTATGGGGCGAGGCCCCTTTTCGGTCCGGCGGGGGGCGAGGATCGCATGAAGAGCGGATCGAGGCGAGGCACATGAGCGATTTTACCCAGCTTCGGAGCTCTCCGGAGAGATAAAACTCCTACTGATGCTTGTCTGATTATAGTGTGTTCTTGCTTGGGAGGGTGGTACAGTATACACCAGCCGCTAACGAGACCGAGCATGAGGATTTCTGGTTTCGAACCCCTTCTACGTTGCGCATGGGCCTCCTTTTATATGCTCAAAGGGGTCACCAACAGGTGGCAGTGCATGCAAGGGTAAAAGTGTAAAAAAGATGCGGTTGGTACACCTACTTGTATAGTGTATCATACCTAACTCTGACGGCAGGGGACAAAAGCATTAAATGCCTGTCTGCATCGCCCTAACAGTGCATAAAAGTGACCTTTAGGGGCGCCACCGTTTGCCACGCTGGCCACCTTGTCATCTCCGCTTGCCACTGCGCGCCCCTGGCTGCACAGCCTTCCGCCACGCGCCCCTGGGACGGCCCCAGGGCGACACGTTGGTGGATACGCTGGAGCATGGGCACAGGGTGGTAACTTGCCCCGGCAAGCGCCTTGCCGGGGTCATTGTCTTATCGGGTCCGGAAGCTCATCGCTCACCGGGTCTTGCCGGGACGCGCGGCGCGTCGCGGCAAGTTTCTCGAGGTGCCTTGGTTGGCCTTCCCGGCAAGCTCCTCTTGCCGGGGCCTTGTCTCTTCCCGGCAAGCTCCTCTTGCCGGGACCTTGTCTTCTTGGCTTGAACACTTTGTTCTTGAATGGCTCCAGTATGAACCACGGAGGATCTTGGCGGTCGCCCGGCAAGCCTTGCCGCGGGGCGCTGCGACTGACCGTGCACAAGTTCGGGGTACTAGGGTACCCCTACTCTAGTACACCGACATCGGCCCGCGACTTCCAACCACCCCGATAATTAAATGCGGGCATGGCCACAGTGCACCGTACCCGCGGAGATCTCCGCCCGGCGTGGCACTGTTGCCATGCCAGCCCTGACATCAGCCATTGGGGCGGGGCCCTATGCCCACGACGCCTTGTCTGTACGGCCCGGAGATGGCGGGACCTACCAGTTAGCGAGAGTATTGAAGACGGCGGGAGCGCCGAGAGTCGGACCCGTTGGGAGTCGGCCCCCTGGAGTCGGTCGGCCCCTCCCACGGCCTCACACGCCATTAACCAGATGCGACCAAGGAATGGCCACAGCGATCGCCCGCAGGCGGCGGCACTGTTGCCATGACCCACTGACCAAGCCCGTGTCATTAGAAGCACGACTACAGTAATCTGCAGCGGCAGGACCCGCCCGCGACGGACACGGGCTGACGCCCTCGTACCATGCCAGTCGGCGGGACCCACCAGTCAGTGGGACCCACCAGTCGGCAGGCCCCAGGAGTCGGCGGAGAAGACGGCACCTGAGAGATAGACGGCTGGGATCCGTGCCCAGCCGGTTTTACCATTGTAACCCTGGGGGGTAGGCCTATATAAATCCCACAGGGCACCCATGCAAAGGGTTCGCATCCATTAGCATTAGACAGATCATATTGGAGGTAGAGTGCTAGCCGTGCCTTCTCCTACCTCGAAAAACAGCTCTAGGAGCAAGCATGTACTCACTTTTGCCTTAGTGATCATGTGGAGACCCCGCAGAGCAGCAGTAGGGGTGTTATCTCCTCGGAGAGCCCTGAAGCTGGGTAAGATCTGCCGGCGTGCATGTCTTCGCCTCATCCCGTTTCCAGGCACCGGCAACGTTCTACTCGCCCCCACCATGATAAGCCATCCTTTGGCATATGTCGCACCCAACCCCCGACATTTGGCGCCAACCTTGGGGCCTGGTGCAGCGTCGTCCAGAGATCTGTTCTGGACGGGAACCCTCTTCCTCCCTGGCGAGCGCAGCTAGCCAGGCTCGCCAGACGGAGTCTGCATCGACGCGCTGCGCTGTGCTGAGGCCGCCTATGCGGCGAGCAGCCTCGCCGAATTTATCGGCGAGGTTCGCCTCTCCGACGAGCCTGCATCCGACGCGGGCACGGGTGGCCCCGAGAGTCTCCTCGCGGGCCTCCTCGATCAACTCCACGTCGTCGGCGAGCCCGCCGTGGACTTGGAGTCCGTAGGCTCCACCGACCCGATGTTGGTCGACTCCGATGCTGTGTCGCTCGACACTTTCCCCACCAACGTGGTGGTCGACGACGAGCCGCTTCCTCGCGAGGAGAGCGGCGGAAGCGCCATCACGGAGGAGCTCGTCATCTGTCACGATGAACGCTCCGGTGAGGGAGCTCAGGACCCGCTCGACGCGGCCCTGCAAGGCCTGACTGCGCCCATTCCAGAGGACGCAGATGCCGAGACGCTGGAGACACGCCGCCTTCAGATCATCGAAGGCGCCAAGAAGCTGGCAAGCATGAGGCGCTTGTCAAAAGCCTACCAGCGCGAAATGGATCGCGCCGTGGGCGGCTCGCCGGCTCCGACTGGGCCTAGCCGCCTAGGCATGGTCCGGCAATGCGCCGCAACCATCGCCGACTTGTTAGGGGCCAATCGCCCTGTATACGCCACCCCTGCGGAGAGCATCCGCGCCGCCCAAGCGGCGACTGACGAGCTGAAGAACTTCGAAGGCGAAGAGCGCTGCATGATGACGGAGCGAGTTCAGGAGCTCCTCGACGCGGTTGCTGCGCAGAACGCGGTCGGTGGATGCACTGAGGCGCCACGGGAGCTAAACGACGACTTGGCTCCCCGCCGAGATCAGGGCGCGACGTCTCGCACGCCGACTGGTGGAGTCCGCGGAAGAAAAGACAAAGAGCCGGATGTCAGTCGCACTCGGACTCGCATCACCATCGAGCGTGACCAAGACGGCCGTCCAAGAGCAGTGGAGCGGCAGGACGACTACCTGCCTCCCCCACCCAGAAGAGAACGGCAAGTTTCCCCGCCGCCTGTTGAGCATCCGACTCTCGGTGGCCGCCTTGGCCGCCGAGAGGGAGTCGGAGAGAATGACGCCCGCCATCGGATCAACCAACTCCACTGATCCCTGGCGTTGGAAGAAGAAGATGAGCTGGGTCCGCCTTGCTTTGGGCCCCGCATTCGAGACGAGCCCTTCCCCAAAGGGTTCACGCTTCCCCGAGACACAGCCAAGTACACCGGCTCCATGAAGCCAGAAGACTGGCTAATTGATTACTCCACGGCTGTTAGCATAGCGAATGGCAACAAGCGAGTCGCCGTGAAGTATGTTCCACTCATGCTCCAGGGCACGGCCCGGACATGGTTGAACAGTCTGAAGGCCCGCAGCATCAACAGTTGGGTCGACTTCACCGAGGCCTTCATCCGCAACTTCACAATCACGTACAAGTGACCTCCCAAGCCGCGCCAGCTTTCCTTGTGCATGCAAGGCCCTAACGAGTCAACACGCGACTACCTCACGCGCTGGGGCGAGCTTCGGAACTCCTGCGAGGGCGTGCACGAGGTGCAGGCTATCGAGTACTTCACCGCCGGGTGCCGAGAAGGCACCCTCCTCAAGCACAAGCTCCTCTACAATGAGCCAGAAACCCTCGACGAAATGCTGGTCATAGCAGACAAGTACGCCACGGCCGACTCCTCCATGAAGACGGAGATTCAAGTCAATGCGGCTGGCAAAGTGGCCCCTCAGGCTCCCAGAACTCCAACTGGAGACAGCAGTCGACGACAACAGAATGACAACAAACGCAAGGCCCAACATCCGACTTCCAACAGTCGGCAGGTTGTGACAGTCGAAGATCAACAGCCGGAGGGGCAGCCTCCAGCCAAGCGACAGAAAGGCGGCAAGTGCAACTGGTTGCCGGCCTTCTCTTACGAGCAGACCCTGGATGGTCCCTGCAAGTTCCACAGTGGCACGAAGCTGTCAAACCACACCACCCGAAAGTGCCACTGGCTCACCAGAATCGCCAAGGGAGACGGCCTCCTCCCTACCCCGCCTGCTGGGCCGCCGCCTCCACCGCCGCCCCAGCAGCCGGCCGCTCGGCCAGTCGGCGCAGTACAAGACGAGTACCCAGAAGAGCATGGAGCCTATGTGGTGTTCACCAGTGTGGCTGATGATCGACGCAGCAGACGGCTGCAGCACCAAGAAGTAAATGCAGTGGCAACAGACACTCCAGAGTTTATGCATTGGTCCGAGAAGCCTATCAGTTGGAGCAGAGCGGATCACCCAAAGGTGATGCCGAATCCGGGCTCCTATGCCCTGGTCCTAGGTGCTACCTTGGCCACTGATAGGCGGGCAGCCCGCTTCTCGAGGGTGCTGATAGACGGCGGCAGTAGCATCAACATCCTATACAAAGATACTATGGAGAAGCTAGGAATTAAGCAAAGACAGTTGCAGAGCAGCCGGACTGTGTTCCATGGTATTGTACCCGGCCTTTCCTGCTCACCAATCGTCAAGATCCTGATAGACGTCCTCTTCGGAGACAAAGATCATTTCTGCCGAGAGCCAGTCTGGTTTGAAGTAGTGGACCTTGAAAGCCCGTACCACACACTGCTTGGCCGACCTGCATTGGCCAAGTTCATGGCGGTTCCTCACTATGCCTACCTCAAGATGAAGATGCCGAGTTCCAAGGGAATTCTGACCATAGCCAGCGACTACAGGAAGTCGTCCGCTGTGCGGCCGAGAGCAGCCGGCTGGCCGAGTCCCTGGTGATTGCAGCTGAGAAGCGGCTCCTTGATCGGGTCGTGGCGATGGCCGGAAAGCAGCCAGAAATGTTGCCTGACCCCAAGGAGTCGGAAGTTGAAGGATCGTTCAAGCCGGCCAAAGAGACCAAGAAGATACCCTTGGACCCGGAGCATCCAGAGAGGTACGCTGTCATGGGTACAAACCTTGACAGCAAATAGGAAGGCGAGCTCGTCGATTTCCTCCGTGAGAATCGGGACATCTTTGCATGGTCCCCTAAAGACATGCCAGGTGTACCGACGGAATTCGCCGAGCACAAGTTACACGTCCGACCTGATGTGAAACCCGTCAGGCAGCCTTTGTGCCGGCTGTCAGAAGAGAAGAGAAGAGTTGTTGGAGAAGACATAGCCCGGCTCCTGGCGGCCGGCTTCATTATGGAGGTGTTTTTTCCAGAGTGGTTGGCAAACCCAGTTTTGGTACTGAAGAAAAACAAGCAGTGGCGGATGTGCATTGATTACACAAGCCTCAACAAAGCCTGCCGAAAGGACCCGGGTGCCCTGCCGAGAATCGATCAAGTGATAGACTCCACAGCCGGATGCGAGCTGTTGAGTTTCTTAGATGCATATTCAGATCAAGCTGAACCCGGCAGACAGACTGAAGACCGCCTTCATCACGCCGTTCGGAGCCTTCTGCTACCTGACCATGACGTTCGGCTTGAGGAATGTCAGCGCCACCTTTTAGAGTTGCATGCAGAAGTGCCCCCTCAAGCAACTCGGCAGGAATGCCCATGTCTACGTGGATGATGTGGTGGTGAAGACGGAGAAGCGCGGGACGCTGCTACAAGACCTCAAGGAGACCTTTGAGAACCTGCGCCGATTCCAGATCAAGCTCAACCCTGAGAAGTGCGTTTTCGGAGTACCAGCCGGCCAACTCATTGGCTTCCTAGTCTCTGAACGCGGCATAGAGTGCAACCCCGTGAAGATGAAGGCCATCAAGAGGATGGAGGTGCCCAGCCGACTGTTTGATGTGCAGAAGTTCACCGGCTGCTTAGCGTCCATCAGCCGATTCATCAGCCGGCTGGGCGAGAAAGCTCTCCCTTTGTATCAATTAATGAAGAAGACCACCTTTTTTGAGTGAAACCACAAGGCGGACGAAGCATTTCTCCAGCTGAAAAAGATGTTGACTACTCCCCCTGTGTTGGCGGCTCCGACTCCCAAAGAGCCCATGCTCCTGTACATCGCCGCCACCAGCCGAGTAGTCAGCACAGTCATTGTAGTCGAACGCAAGGAGGAAGGCAAGGCGATCCCTGTCCAGAGACCGGTGTATTACCTGGGCGAGGTACTGTCGACCTCCAAGCAGAACTACCCCCACTACCAGAAGATGTTCTACGGTGTGCATTTTGCCGCCAAGAAGCTGAAGCCTTACTTTCAAGAGAATCTAATTACGGTGGTTTGTACCGCCCCGCTGGCCGAGATCATCGGGAGTCGAGACGCTTCTGGCCGAGTAGCAAAATGGGCTATAGATTTGGCTCCCTACACCATCTACTACCAGCCCCGCACCGCCATCAAGTCGCAAGCACTGGCCGACTTCCTCGTCGACTGGGCCGAGACCCAGTACCTGCCGCCAGCGCCCGACTCCACCCATTGGCGGATGCATTTCGACGGCTCCAAGATGTGCACTGGCCTGGGAGCCGGCATCGTCCTTACCTCCCCCAAAGGCGACAAGCTCAAGTATGTGCTGCAGATCCACTTCGCCGCCTCCAACAACGTCGCCGAATACAAGGCGCTCATTCACGGACTCCGGCTTGCCAAAGAACTCGGCATTCCCCGGATCCTGTGCTATGGCGACTCCGATTTGGTGGTCCAGCAGTCATCTGGCGACTGGGACACCAAAGATGCAAACATGGCGAGCTACCGCTTCCTGGTACAGCAACTCAGCGGATACTTCGAGGGGTGCGAGTTCCTTCATGTGCCAAGAAACGGCAACGATCAAGCAGACGCCTTGGCATGAATCGGCTCCACCCGCTAAGCAATACCGTCCGGCGTCACTCTTCAGCGCCTCTTTAAGCCGTCTATCAAGCCTTCACCAGAATCAGACTCCATCTTTGTGTCGGCTCCCCCCGAAGAAGTCGGATGCGACTCAAGAGCCCCAGCAGACGGCCCCAAGAAAATTACAGTCGAAGCCAGCCCGGGGACTGCGCCAGTCAGCCCGGGGACTTCGTCAATCCAGCAAGCGGCCGCAGACTCCAGCCCGCCGCCTCCCAGCCTAGCCGCCCTTGTCCAAGTCGCCGTGGTGGCGGTTGAAGAAATAGCAGCACCCTCATGGGCGCAGCCCATCCTCAAGTTTCTAGTGAACAAAGAGCTGCCAACTAATGAGATCTTGGCTCGGCAAGTGCAATGCCGAGCGGCAGCATACACCATAGTCAAAAGAGAGCTGGTCAGGCGCAGTGTCACTGGTGTCTACCAGCGCTGCGTAGAGCCAGAACAAGGCCAACCAATTCTCAAAGACATTCATCAGGGTGAGTGCGGCCACCATGCAGCTTCAAGAGCACTCGTCGCCAAAGCCTTTCGGCACGGTTTCTTCTGGCCGACTGCCCTAGAAGAGGCTAAAGAGTTAGTCCAAAATGCAAGGGGTGCCAGAAGTTCCGCTCCAAGCCACTTCAGCCGGCTTCCGCGCTGAAGACAATCCCCATCTCCTAGCCCTTTGTAGTTTGGGGCCTAGACATGGTGGGACCATTTAGGACGGCCCGAGGCGGCCTAACTCATCTGCTTGTCGCGGTGGACAAGTTCACCAAGTGGATAGAAGCAAAGCCCATCAAGAAGTTGAACGGTCCGACTGCAGTGACTTTCATCACCGACATCACGGTGCGGTACGGCATACCACACAGCATTATCACCGACAATGGCACAAATTTCGCCAAAGGCGCCTTGGCCCATTTCTGCGCGACGCAGGGCATCCGACTAGACTTAGCGTCTGTTGCCCATCCGCAGTCAAACGGCCAGGTGGAGTGAGCAAATGGCCTCATCCTGTCTGGCATCAAGCCTCGACTGGTCGAACCACTCGAGCGTTCAGCCGGCTGTTGGCTTGAGGACCTGCCAGCCGTCCTCTGGAGTCTGCGCACGACTCCAAACAAGTCAACCGGCTTCACGCCTTTCTTCCTCGTCTACGGTGCCGAAGCCGTCATCCCGATGGACATAGAGTTCGACTCTCCATGAGTCACCATGTACATCGAAGAGGAAGCTGAAGAAGCACGTCAAGACGGCGTCGACATGCTGAAAGAGGGCCGGCTGTTGGCACTCAGCCGGTCCGGCATCTACCAGCAGAGTCTGCGCCATACTATAACCGGAAGGTCAAGCCGAGATCGTTTCAAGAGGGCGACCTTGTGCTCCGGCTGATTCAGCGAACAGCCGGCCAGCACAAGTTGTCGGCGCCTTGGGAAGGCCCCTTAATCATCAGCAAAGTGCTGGGCAACGGCTCCTACTACCTAATCGACGCTCAGAAGCCTCGAGCGCGCAAGAGGGACGACTCCGGCAAGGATTCAGAACGGCCATGGAACGCAAATCTTCTCCGAAGATTTTACAGTTAATGCAGTATGTACCACACTATCCTTTGTATTAAAGTACCGAGACTTTGGGCCCCCGAGATGAGCTCGAGGACTGCCCTTTTTGTTATCTGTATGATAAGAATTATGCCTCTGAGTATGCTACTCTTTATTATGCCGCTTGGCACCGGGTTCGACTAGTCGGCCTGGGGACTTGCCGTCTTGTGCTATGAAATGCTTCCTGCAGTCGGACAAGAAGTGTGCTGCGCTTAAGCCGTCTCCTATCAAAAGCCGCAGCTCGCAGAGCGACTGTTGGTAGGCAGAGAATAAGCAAGAACGAGCGCACACACGAAAAAATGGCTAAGGACTCAAAGCGTATGCATAGCCCAAGCCGGCTCCCAGCCTCTCTCTGCAGAGCCGACTCTCGAATAGTCAGCTCACCGCCTTCTATCCCACTTGTTAAAAAACTCTAAAAAGGCGAAGTACTTGCCTTCCCTAAAGTAGCCAATCATTTGACTTGCGGCAGTCCGCGGAGCGGCTGTCCGTCTGGCAAAGCAACGACAATGAAAAGGCGGCAAAGGAAAAAGCCAAAAAGAGAAATAAGCAAGGAAAGATAGAAGGCAGATAGATATTTACATAGCAAAGGCCTCTGGCTGAGTTCAAAATACACCCCGCGAGTGGAATTGTGCAAATTAACAAGTTCTTCAAAGACTATCAAAGCAGATAAAGTAAAGACAAGACGGCAGCCTAAGGAGCAGCAGACAGGTTTGGCGGGTCGGCGGAGATGGCAGTGTCAGGCGCTGGAGCAGCCGGCTGGGCAGTCTCGGCTTGATCGTCTCCGGCGGCAACCGGCCCGGTTGGACGCGGCTCGTTGCTGGAGGCACGATCGAGCTGAGACTGGTCGTCCGCTCTGTCTTCTGGCGCCTCCGTCTCGTCTTCGTCCCCCGCCTCGTCTGCCTCGGTGCTGGAGCCGATCACCTCCGCCGAGTCCTCGTCGTAGTCGGGTTTCATCCCGAACCACTCTGGAGGCACCTCCTCGTCGTTCGCGGTCCGCTCGGGAATGAAGACGCTGGTATCAGTGTAGTCGGCGATTGCTGCCGCACGCTCAACGAGGGCGCCTTCCATAGCCGCCAGTTCTGCCTGGGCCTCTGACCGGAATGCGACCAGCCGGTCCAGGTCCAGCCTGGATACCAAGCCTTGACAAATTCCAAGGCCCGGCGCGCCCCAGCCCGGGCCGAGGAACCCTTCCAAGCCTCAAGAGGGCCGGCTGCGACCTCCAGCCAGTCGGAAGTCTGACTGGCAGTGCGCAGAGCCGGCATGCTCGGCCACAGGGCGGAGATCGCTTGGGCCCCGGCGTGTTGAAGACGGCGCAGCAGCTGATGGGCCGGCCGCAGACGGGTCTCGATGCTCAGGAGCTGCTCGTCGACGGTCAGGGGGGCGTTGGCGGCGATCTCCTCGCCATTCGCCCTCCGCGCCTCGCGATCAGCCTCGATGGCTCGATTGACCGCCTACGAGTGGCCAGGGAAGAAGTCTGCCCAAAACGGAAAGAAGCAAAGAGAAAATCAGCAGTCGGCCTGACTTATAGTCGGCGGTTCGAAGAAAGAAAGCAAAGAAACTCACCGTCGACAATGTCCTCGATCTCGTGGAAGCCGGAAGTCAGCATTGCCTCCTTGTCAGTCCAGGAGGAGCGCTCCCTCTCGAACTCGGCCAGGAGGGCAGTCTCTTTCTTCCCCGCCTCGTCCTGAGCCGCCTTGAGCAGCTCCTTTTGCTCCGCCAACTGCTCGGCCAACAAGTCGCTCTCTTTGGCGAGCTTGCCGCACTCCTCCTCCTTGGCGCGAATGGCCGTGCTGACTTCGCACAACTGTTCCTGAAGAGCAGCATTGTCCTGTGAAGAACAAAGAGAAAAGGCGTTAAGTCGTCAACAACAAAGGTCGCCGGGAAGATCCAGCCTAACTGCTCAGCAGTCGGCCCGAATCTCGGGGACTACAGCCCGCGGGTGCGCCAGTGCGCCCCCGCGAAAAAGAAGAAGAACTTACTCCGGCTCTCCGACAAGTCGGCAGTCCACTTCTCCAGCCGCTCAACGTTACGGTTGAAGGCAGTGACGTGGAGGTTGTGATACTCCTGTGATAAAAAATCGGACAAAGACAAATGAGGAACTCGCCAGATTGAGTTCCGGGCCGCTTGCGCAGCAGCCGGCCCGAAACTCGGGGACTACACCCAGTGGGTGCGCAGGCGCGCCCCCACAGAGAAGAGCGAGAAGAGACCAAGTCAAAAAAGAAAAACGTACCCGGATAGACGCTCGCGACGCCAGATGCGCCCTGGTGCAGACCTGGATGGCTTCGCCCTCGGCTCGCAGCTTCGCCTGCACGTCCTGGAGCGCCTGGTTCAGCGGACCATCGCCGCCTCCTCGCACCCATCCAGTAGGCGCAGCACTTGATGCCTCAGCATCTGGAATGGCCGAGCTGGCGGCGCCGGCTTCCAAGGGGCGTGGCGCCGAGACCGCCTTCGCAAGGCGGCGGCGCGCTGGTGAGGCGACTTGAAGCTGCAGCCTCGCCACCGCCTCGTCCTCAGCCGTCGGCACTGAAGGGCCCGCCGGCTGCTTGCCATGCGATGGAAGCGGCGGTGGCGGCGAGGCCGTGCCCGATGCGGAGGCCTCGCCACCGTCCTTCCACTACTAGAAAAAGGGCTATAGATGGGATTGACACTAATGGCGCACCAGACAAGTGGTGCGCCATTAGTATATACTAATGGCGCACCACCTTCTGATGCGCCATTAGTGTTGAAACTACTAATGGCGCACCTGGCCCATGGTGCGCCATTAGTATCAAAAAAAATTGAACTAGTGCGCCTGTCCAAACATACTAATGGCGCATCCGTAGGATGTGCGCCATTACTAGTTGTAACTAGTAATGGCGCACCTGCCAGAAAGTGCGCCACTAATGTTGTTTTTTTTATTATTTTTTATTCCTTTTTTTGCAAAACTACTAATGGCGCACTCACCCGCGGTGCGCCATTACTAGTTTAAACTAGTAATGGCGCACCATGGGGGAGTGCGCCATTAGTATGTTTTTTTTGCAAAACTACTAATGGCGCACCACCAGGGGGTGCGCCATTAGTAACCTGGATTACTAATGGCACATTTGTGGTTGGTGCGCCATTAATAAGTGGGCAGTAACAAGATATTTTGGATAGCCTCTCCTCCCACACTCACTTTCTCCCCACTTCATTCTCTCCACCGCCTCCTCCTTGTCTCGGGTGCCTCCTCTTTTTCACCTCATTTCCACCATAGATCCATTCAAATTAAGTGGTTAAGTTACCTTGTTTTGATAGGTAAGTAAGGGGGGAAGCTATATTTATGTTGTTCTCCCTACAACAATGTGCACATGCACTTTTTATGGCCTAGCTAGATCTATGTATGTTCGTGGTGTTGCATATGTTTGTGGTGTTGCATATGTGTTTGTGTTTGGAGGTGTACCGGTATTTGAAATGCGATAGTTGCCAATATTTTGCTAGAATGTTGATTCATTTCCATTTCGGCGAGAATTTTGGCATTAAGCATTCTTTTTGGTCCTATTTTTAGGGAAAGTCATGCCAAATTTTTTCTTGGTTCTAAAATATCATTTTGCTCTACCCCGCAGGCGACCATGGTCCGCACGATGACCGAAGGCATCGTGAATAGGTTTTTGAGGTCCGCGAAGGCCAAGATGCTTCAAAAGAACGAGACGGAGATAAGATGTCCGTGTCGAAGATGCAAGCTGAAGAGCCTTATTGCGGACCCGGATTCTGGGCAGGTGCGGGACCACTTGCTCTTGCGTGGTTTCATGGATGGCTATCGGTGGCAAGGTGATGAAGATGACTACGAAGTCGTCCATGGGGGCCGGGCAAGAAATGAGGAAGGGCAGCAAGACAACCATCGCGGCTCGGGCAGGCGAGAAGACGAAGAATCCCCAGGAGATGATCACGACGGTGATGCTGTACAGTCATCATGTAGAAGATGCAGGACATGATGATGATGCCGGCGGAGCAGACGACGATGGACCATCGATGGGCTGGGTGCAGGACCCTCATATTCAAGAGCTGCTTCTCAAGCAGACGGATAACGCAAGAGCTGCCGCCCGAGAGAAAGCCAAGATGGATCAACTTGAGTTAGACGTGGTTACTCCATTGTATAAAGGATGCAGGCCCGAGGATACCCGCCTGAAAGTAACGCTCATGGCTCTGGAGATGAAGGTAAAACACAAAATGACCGACGCATGCTTCGACGAGAACATGTCATTCTGGCACGAACGTCTTCCCAAGGGGAACAAGTGCCCAACCAGTTTGGAGGAGGCGAAGAAAATCGTGTGTCCTCTGGATTTACCGCACGTGAAATACCATGTGTGCATGAACAATTGCATCATTTATCGGGACGAGCACGCGGAGTCTACCATATGTCCGGTGTGCGGTGTCACTCGATACAAGAAGAGGAAGAAAGCTCCTCGAAAAGTGGTGTGGTACTTTCCGATCACTCCTCGTCTGCAGCGGTATTTCGCGGACCCTAAGGTAGCAAAGCTCCTGCGTTGGCACGCGGATAGGGAGGAGAAGAAGCGAGAAGATGACGCAAATGATCCGGAGATAGATAAAAAAGACAAGATGCTGAGTCACCCTAAGGATGCGAGCCAGTGGCAAGCGTTGAACTTCGAATACCCAGAATTTGGGAACGATCCAAGGAACATCATGCTGGGCGCGAGCACCGATGGAGTCAATCCGTTTGGCAGCCAGAGAAGCACACATAGCACCGGGCCTGTGTTTGTGTGGATGTACAACCTTCCCCCCTGGTTGTGCATGAAGAGGAAGTACATTCACATGAGTATGCTAATTGAAGGGCCAAAACAACCAGGGAACGACATCAATCTGTATCTGGTTGAACTTGTAGTATGTCTCTTTGGTTTCGAGAGTCGTTCAACTTAGATGTAATCGATGCTATTAATGTCTTGCTTTTCTCTTCCGATCGTTCTGTTGCATACTTATATATTGCTTATGTATTGTCTGTGAATTGGTACTAACGTTTCATTTGGCTAGTGCATAGCGATGCCGACGTATGTCGTGTACAAGGGTAAGCTCCCGGAGTCTACGATGACTGGGAGGAGTGTCGGAGACAGGTTCACCGATTCAGCGGTAACAGTTACAAAGGGTACACCACTAGGGCCGAGGCCGAATCTAGATACGCCCGCTATCTAGCGGGAGAGGAGAGGGAGCGTTGGAGGAACCGGATGAAGACGAGTTTCATCGTGATGATTCTCATCGTGATGACCGCAGCTCTCTTCTATGTGATGGTAGTTTAGATGATCGATATCGACTTGTAATGTGAAGACAAACTCGCTACTCGCGGTCTTGAGACTTGTAATATAATGTTCTATCTTTGTTCGGTCTTTTCAATTCGGAGACTAATATGATGAATTGTATTCGGAGACTAATATGATGAATTGTATTCAAAGACTAATCTTCTATTGTATTCGATGAATCTGTTGTTGATGTGTGCTGTCTATATTTTGTCAAATTATACATTTTGTAACCTGTGCAAAAAACAGAAAATAAAAAATAAAAAAAAAACCTAATATTCATACTAATGGCGCATCACATGACAGTGCCCATTAGTATGACAAAGCATACTAATGGCGCATCACTGGACAGTGCGCCATTAGTATGCCGCGGTTACTAATGGCGCATCCCGTTGTCGTGCGCCATTAGTATGCCAAAGCACCTGGGTATACATGGCCCCTGGGAGGCATACTAATGGCGCACTTTTCTATACACCTGTGGGTGCGCCATTAGTAAAATATACTAATGGCGTGGCACTAATGGCGCACCCCTAATGCGCCATTAATGGCCAAATTAGGTGCGCCATTAGTAGGTCTTTTCCTAGTAGTGTTCTCCACGATGGAGTGCTCCCCGCCGACTTCTCCAGTCTGCCCCGTGAACTCTGTGGGCGGCGGCGTGGAATTCAGCGGGACAACAAGCAGCGCCGACTCACGGCGCGCGGCCTCCTCCGCCCGCCGTTTTGCTGCGGCGGCGGTTTCGGCCTCCTCCAGCTTCTTCTAGGCGGAGGCCGCCGCTTTCTTGGCCTCCGCCTTCTCCAGACGGTCAGTCTCTTCCTCGTCGCGCTTCTCCCGCACGTTGCGCTCCGTCGCCTCCCAGAGGTCGGCGGCGGGGTCAATCCGCCGAGTGTTGGCGGACGTCTCGGCCGAACCCATGACAGAGGGGACGGCGACCCTCTCAAGAGAAAGAGGGGCCCTGAAGCAGAAAACAGAATGAAAAAGACTCGGAAAAGATCCGTCCAAGGAAACAAGAACAAACGATAGTCAGCACTTACGCAGAGACCAGCGGCGGCTTCTTCACTTCCTTGCGGAAGCGGTTGGCCTTCGCGATCGCCTCCTCCCGCTTGGTCGCGGCGGCCGCCCCCTTGAACTTTTTCGGCCGACCGCCGAGCGAACTCGACGCGGCCCGGCGCTTCTTCGCGCCGACTTGACCGGCCAAGCCGGCGGAGGAACTCGCGCCTGGATGGCCGGCTTTCGGTTGGCGGCGTGGGACGACCTCGCCGTCGGCCTCGTCCTCTGGCCAGTCGGCGAAGGTCACCGAGGGCCGGAGGCCGCCTTCCGCTCCTCCTCTCCCGCCTTCGGCGTCGGCCTCCATCGCCGCCGCCCCCAAGTCGGGGTCGTCGATGTCGCTCTCCGCACGGTCTGGAGAGAACTCACAGGGCGGCCCGGTGGCGCCGGTTGCAGGCTGGATGAGGGGGTTCTGACTCAGAGAACCAAGAAGATCAGAAGTTGGATTCGGCTATAAAGAAAAACAGAAAACAAAAGATTCGACTTACCACAGGCGGAGGGTTGGCGCGTGAGTACGGCTCCTTGCCGAACTGCCAGTCTTCCGCGAGCTCGCAGTTCGCGATGTGGTTCACCATGTTCGCCATCGCCGCGTGGGGCATCTCCCAGGTGCTCATCTGGCTCGGGTCTCGGCGGACGCTCATCTGACAGATCAGATGAGGTCGGCCTTGGAGTGGGAGGACTCGGCGCGCCATGAAGGCGGCCAGCAAGTCAGCTCCGACCAGGCCTTCCGACTGCGTCAGCACTCGGAGTTGGGCGACAGCGGCGGTGCCGGCAGGAGACAGCGTCTTGGCCCGATTGGACCAGCTGGGAAGCCT
The DNA here is from genome assembly GCF_018294505.1 of Triticum aestivum. Classification (NCBI taxonomy): domain Eukaryota; kingdom Viridiplantae; phylum Streptophyta; class Magnoliopsida; order Poales; family Poaceae; genus Triticum; species Triticum aestivum. Next base: position 103,304,551 of record NC_057810.1, read on the forward strand.
CCCAGCCGGTGCGCCGGCTTCATAGTGCGGCAGGTTGACCTAGTCGCCTTCCATGGCGATGTTCTTCACGTAGAAGTACGAACGTTGCCACATTTTCACCGACTTGATCAGATGGAGGGGAAGGGGTTGTCGGCGGTAGACCTGCGCATGGCGATGAAGGCGCCGCACTGGGCCGGTATGCCGGCGACGTCCGTGCTGAGCTTCGATTGGAAGAACTCTCCCCCCAGCTCGAGGGTGGGGAGAACGCCGAGAAAACCCTCGCACAGGATGGCGAAGGCGGCCAGCAGCACCACCATGTTCGGGGTGAGGTGGTGCGGCTGGAGTCCGTTGAACTCCAAGAACGAGCGGAGGAAGCCGCTTGCCGGTAGGCCCATGCCGCGCATGAGGTGCGAGCGGAATATGACCCGCTCGCCCTCCTCCGGCGCCGGCGTTATCTCCCCATCCGGTGCGGCGCGGGCTCACACCAGGTGCGCACCGGGGAGCCGATGCGTCCTGCAGAGGTGCTCGATGGCGTCGTCATCCACCCGGGAACCATCCCACGCGCCAGAGCGAACGGCAGAAGCCGCGGCAGAGGAAGAGCTCATCATTGTGGAGCGGTGCGGCGTGGTGCGGTGAAGGCAAGAAGAAGGAGAGGAAGGAGGAAGCGGGGGAAGCAGGGAAGAACGAGCGCGCACTTCGCCGTCTCGCTTCCCCCGCCTATTTACAGTCTCAAAGGCTGAGAAGCCGATGGGGCAGCGTGGGGTTTAACTGCGCGCGAGCCCCGCGATTAAACCCACGAAGTTACTGTGCGCAGTAACAACGCGGGGAACCCAACCGCCCGCCCGGCCGCAGCGAATCCGTTCGCGTGCCAAGACGCGGTAGTGGCAGGCCCCGCCTGACGGCCTGTCCCGTCGCGTGCGTGGGCAGGCAGACTGCCCCTACCACGTGGCGCCGCGTGATGAGGCCGCAGCGGGCGACCGCAGGAAGCGTATCAGGCACGCCGCCTGGTTCCCGCCACGATGTTTGAAACACCTCAAGGGGCAAGACGGCCCTTGGCGAATCGGACTCCAGCCAGTTGGCTTGAGCATGACGGACCTTAGCGAATCCGACTCCAGCCAATCGGCCTGGAGGAAGGCGGCCACCAAAGCCTGCTTTCCCCCATCTGAAGAATGAAACTGCTGAGGCACTCGACGTATCACCCTCGGAGCCTCACAAGCTTCGGGGACTACTGTTGGAGTAATGGGCCATGGGTAGGCTAACCCGAGTCCCAGAACCTTTCAAGACATCGGGGCAGACTACACCCCTTAAGATTTACGACGACTCCAAGATGACCAAGTCCCAGAGGTGACTCCCATTCAAGCCGAGTCCAGGAGGCGATTCCAAGATGGCCGAGTCCCAGAGGCGACTCCCATTCAAGCCGAGTCCCAAAAGCGACTCCGATGAAGCCGACTGTGGGAAGTCCGCCCGCGACTTCCAACCACCTCGATAATAAAAGGCGGGCATGGCCACAGTGCACCATACCCGCGGAGATCTCCGCCCGGCGCGGCACTGTTGCCATGCCAGCCCTGACATCAGCCCTTGGGGCGGGGCCCTGTGCCCACGACGCCTTGTCTGTACGGACCAGAGACGGCGGGACCTACCAGTCAGCAAGAGTATTGAAGATGGCGGGAGCGCCGAGAGTCAGACCCGTTGGGAGTCGGCCCCCTGGAGTCGGCCGGCCCCTCCCACGGGCCCCACACGCCATTAACCAGATGCGACCAAGGAATGGCCACACTGATCGCCCGCAGGCGGCGGCACTGTTGCCATGGCCCACTGACCAAGCCCGCGTCATTAGAAGCACGACTATAGTAATCTGCAGCCGGCAGGACCCGCCCGCGGCAGACACGAGCTGACGCCCTCGTACCATGCCAGTCGGCGGGACCCACCAGTCGGCGGGCCCCAGGAGTCGGCGGAGAAGACGGCACCTGAGAGACAGACGGCTGGGACCCGCGCCCATCCGGTTTTACCATTGTAACCCTGGGGGTAGGCCTATATAAACCCCCCAGGGCACCCATGCAATGGGTTCGCATCCATTAGCATTAGACAGATCATATAGGAGGGAGAGCGCTAGCCGTGCCTTCTCCTACCTCCAAAAATAGCTCTAGGAGCAAGCTTGTACTCACTTTTGCCCTAGTGATCTTGCGGAGACCTCACAGAGCAGCAGTAGGGGTGTTATCTCCTCGGAGAGCCCTGAAGCTGGGTAAGATCTGCCGGCGTGCATGTCTTCGCCTCATCCCGTTTCCAGGCACCGACGACGTTCTACTCGCCCCCACCATGATAAGCCATCCTTTGGCATATGTCGCACCCAACCCCCGGCAATTATTGACTCTAGTGCAAGTGGGAGACTGAAGGAAATATGCCCTAGAGGCAATAATAAAGTTATTATTTATTTCCTCATATCATGATAAATGTTTATTATTCATGCTAGAATTGTATTAATCGGAAACATGATACATGTGTGAATACATAGACAAACATATAGTCACTAGTATGCCTCTACTTGACTAGCTCATTAATCAAAGATGGTTAAGTTTCCTAACCATAGACATGTGTTGTCATTTGATTAATAGGATCACATCATTAGGAGAATGATGTGATTGACATGACCCATTCCGTTAGCCTAGCACTTGATCGTTTAGTATATTGCTATTGCTTTCTTCATGACTTATACATGTTCCTGTAACTATGAGATTATGCAACACCCGTTTACCGGAGGAACACTTTAGGTGCTACCAAACATCACAACGTAACTGGGTGATTATAGAGGAGTACTACAGGTGTCTCCAAAGGTACATGTTGGGTTGGCGTATTTCGAGATTAGGTTTTGTCACTCCGATTGTCGGAGAGGTATCTCTGGGCCCTCTCGGTAATGCACATCACTATAAGCCTTGCAAGCAATGTAGCTAATGAGTTAGTTACGGAATGATGCATTATGTAACGAGTAAAGAGACTTGCCGGTAACGAGATTGAACTAGGTATTGGATACCGACGATCGAATCTCGGGCAAGTAACATACCGATGACAAAGGGAACAATGTATGTTGTTATGCGGTTTGACCGATAAAGGTCTTCGTAGAATATGTAGGAGCCAATATGGGCATCCAGGTTCCTCTATTGGTTATTGACCGAGAATAGTTCTAGGTCATGTCTACATAGTTCTCGAAACCGTAGGGTCCGCATGCTTAACGTTACGATGACAGTTTTATTATGAGTTTATAAGTTTTGATGTACCGAAGTTTGTTTGGAGTCCCGGATGTGATCACGGACATTATGAGGAGTCTCGAAATGGTCGAGACATAAAGATTGATATATTGGAAGCCTATGTTTGGACATCGGAAGTGTTCCGGGTGAAATCGGCATTTTACCGGAGTACCGGGAGATTACCGGAACCCCCCGGTGACCTAATGGGCCTTATTGGGCCTAGTGGAGGAAGAGGAGAAGGGGCCAAGGGGCAGGCGCGCGCCCCTCCCCCCCAAGTCCGAATAGGACAAGGAGGGGGGCAGCGCCCCCCCTTTTCCTTTCCCCCCTCTCCTCCTTCCCCCCAAGTCCTAGTCCAACTAGGGAAGGGGGGGAGTCCTACTCCCGGTGGGAGTAGGACTCCTCCGGCGCGCCTCCTCCTAGGGCCGGCCGCACCCTCCCCCTTGCTCCTTTATATACGGGGGCAAGGGGGCACCCTAGGACACACAAGTTGATCTACGGATCGTCCCTTAGCCGTGTGCGGTGCCCCCCTCCACCATATTCCACCTCGGTCATATCGTCGTGGAGTTTAGGCGAAGCCTTGCGCCGGTAGAACATCATCATCGTCACCATGCCGTCGTGCTGACAGAACTCATCCCCGACACTTTGCTGGATCGGAGTCCGGGGATCGTCATCGAGCTGAACATGTGCTGAACTCGGAGGTGCCGTACGTTCGGTACTTGGATCGGTCGGATCGTGAAGACATACGACTACATCAACCGCGTTGTCATAACGCTTCCGCTTACGGTGTACGAGGGTACGTGCACAATACTCTCCCATCTCGTTGCTATGCCATCACCATGATCTTGCGTGTACGTAGGAAATTTTTTGAAATTACTGCCTTCCCCAACACCTACTATATAAATAGTCCTAACCCTAAAATCTAGGGACTTTGTCCCTTCACCCGCCGCCGCACTCCCCACCAAATCCCCCCTCGGGATCCTCCCAGATCCCCTTCGCTCCAACCAGCCATCACCGAAACTTTCAAATCCATCGATCCCCACCTCTCCTCGATTCCAGCCACATCCCTGCTCGATCTCGTTGGGATCGAGTCTCTCTCCCGTCGCCCGTGCTCCTTCCTGAGCAGCGCACCCTGACGCCTCCTAGTTCCCGCAGCCGCGCAAGCACCCATGGAGGTGTGCATCCTCAAGCCCGTGCTCCTGCTCGACTCCACCATCCATCCCACCGCCGACTCTCCCGCAGCTCTGCCGGAACCCACCAGCCCAGCAGTGAGACCGAGCCCCTGTCTCTGCTCCCGCGCTCTCCTCTTCCCCGATGTTGCTGCCTAGCTGGAGCTCCTCCATCGCTGGTGACTAGTAGGTCCCAACGCCTTCCTTTTTCCCTGTCTCCTCTGTTACCTGCTCTTGATCCGCCTCTCTCTCATGTCCCTGTCTCTCTCCCCGCCATGGACAAGTACCAACAACCTGTCGGCCTCTAGGAGCTCAAGACGCCAAACCCTCCCCGTTGTCTGCATCTCCTCCGGCAACGCCGCCGTGCCCGCACGCCTCTGGCGAAGCTCCGATCAGCCAAGCCGCGCCCGTTCTTCCCTCCTTTCCTGTTTCTTCTCCCTGTCCTCCTCTCTGAACTCAACTGCTCTCTGTATTTCTTTGCAGGAGCCGAGTTGCTGTCGTCCTGTTCGACTCCCACCATTGGGAACCGGCTCCCCTCGTCAGATCTGGCGGATCCCCGCCGCCGTTCGCCGCCTGCAAGCCCCATCTCGTCGAACCTCCCATCAAGCAGCGCCGTCGTGCCCTGCTTCTACCTCGCCCGCCCGTCTCTGAAGATGAGCGCACGAGCAGTGCCCATGCCCGTTGACTCGTCGTCTCGTGCGCGTGGCCTCTTCACCTTGGGCCGCTTCTGCTGCACCGCGTCAAGGCCCAGCTTATGCTCCAAGCCGAGCCGCTCTGCTTCCCCGCCAGCCCTTTGGCCCAATGTGAGCAGCCGCCTAAGATCCATCCCCCTGTGCACTAACGGGCCAGCTAGTTTCAGCCCGTTCTGGGTTTTTTTCCTGCTGCTGCGATTTTAACATTATCCGAGGATTTACAGTTTTACAGAAAAGTCCTTGCACTTCATGCATTTAATATCTCACAAACCGTGCATCGGATTAAAATGTTTTAAACATGTAAAATGCTTAGAATTTCATCTAGTTTCACAATATCCAACTTTCATCCATGTTTAAAATGTCTAAATTGCTGTTTGCATTAATTTGCTTAAATGCCATGTTAAAATGCTTTATTTCATAACTTAATAACTGTAGCTCCGAATAAAATAAACTTTATATGTAAATGGGGTGGGAAAATGCCTAATTTAACATGGTGGAATTTATTTTCCTGTTTAACAAAAATATAATGTGTTTTAGGGCAGAACAGTACCACATTTGTAACATGCATATGAGGACCTACCGGATTTGTTATATGTTGTTTCCGGCCTCATTTAACTTTGCTTTGATGTGTTGTTCTTGTATGCATCATCTCTTGCCATGAGTAGCCTCATCTAGCTTTGTCATGCATCATGCTTGGTTGTGCATCATGTCTTGTTCATGTATGGTGTGTTTACTATGTTGTGTGTTTCTTCTCGATAGTTCCTATTTTGTTGCAATCGTGAGGATTCGTTCGTCTACGCTTGGTTCGGCTTCATCCGTTCGTCTTCTTCATGGACTCGTTCTTCTTCCTAGCGGGATTTCAGGCAAGATGACCATCACCTTGGATCTCACTACTATCATTGCTATGCTAGTTGCTTCGTTCTATCGCTATGTTGCGCGACCTATCTCTTGCTTATCAAGCCTCCCAAATTGCCATGTCAGCCTCTAACCTTTTTTACCCTTCCTAGCAAACCATTGCTTGGCTATGTTACCGCTCTGCTCAGCCCCTCTTATAGCGTTGTTAGTAGCAGGTGAAGTTGAAGATTGCTCCATGGTGGACAGGATTATGTTGGGGTATCACAATATCTCTTATTTAATTAATGCATCTATATACTTGGTAAAGGGTGGAAGGCTCGGCCTTATGTATGGTGTTTTGTTCCACTCTTGCCGCCCTAGTTTCCGTCATACCGGTATTATGTTCCCGGATTTTGTGTTCCTTACGCGGTTGGGTGATTTATGGGACCCCCTTGACAGTTCGCTTTGAATAAAACTCCTCCAGCAAGGCCCAACCTTGGTTTTACCATTTGCCTCACCACCACCTACTTTTCCCTTGGGAGTAATTAACCCAAGGGTCATCTTTATTTTAGCCCCCCCCCCCGGGCCAGTGCTTCTCTAAGTGCTGGTCCGAACCGAGCAACCTGCGGGGCCCCCTCGGGGAAACTCGAGGTCTGGTTTTACTCATAGCTTGACTTATCCGGTGTTGCCCTGAGAACGAGCTATGTGCAGCTCCTATCAGGATTGTCGGCGCATCGGGCGGCTTTGCTGGTTTTGTTTTACCATCGTCGAAATGTCTTGTAAACCGGGATTCCGAGACTGATCGGGTCTTCCTGGGAGAAGGTATATCCTTCGTTGATCGCGAGAGCTTATCATGGGCTAAGTTGGGACACCCCTACTGGGTATTATCTTTCGAAAGTCGTGCCCGCGGTTATGTGGCAGATGGGAATTTGTTAATGTCCGATTGTAGATAACTTGACACCAGATCCGAATTAAAACACATCAACCGTGTGTGTAGCCGTGATGGTCTCTTCTCGGCGGAGTCCGGGAAGTGAACACGGTTTCTGGGTTATGTTTGACGTAAGTAGGAGTTCAGGATCACCTCTTGATCATTGCTAGCTTCACGACCATTCCTTTGCTTCTCTTCTCGCTCTTATTTGCGTATGTTAGCCACCATACTTGCTTAGCCGCTGCTGCAACCTCACCACTTTACCCCTTCCTTTCCCATTAAGCTTTGCTAGTCTTGATACCCATGGTAATGGGATTGTTGAGTCCTCGTGGCTCACAGATTACTACAACAATAGTTGCAGGTACAGGTTTGTGTTGATCATGACGCGAGAGCGATGTTTGCTTGATTTGGAGTTCTTCTTCTGCTTCTTCTTCGATCAGGAGATAGGTTCCAGGTCAGCAGCCTGGGCTAGCAGGGTGGATGTCGTTTGAGTTTCTATTTTGTTTCATCTGTAGTCGGATGGTGCTCTTATGTAAGATGATGTTGTATTTGTGTGGCATTGTATGCCTCTTGTATGTATCCCCGTCTATTATGTAATGTTGATGTAATGATATCCACTTTGCAAAAGCGTCTTCAAGATGCGCTTCTATCCTTGGTGGGACCTTCGAGTTCCTTTAGGATAGGGTCGCATCTTGGGCGTGACAGTCGGTGCTGGAGGAGTGTGGACAATAGTTGAAGTATGGTGGCTACTAAAATTTGGGTAAAGGAATTGATGCAGGGTGGGAGTACCCAAGATCGCGCACGGTCCAATAAGAATATACGTGTATGATAATAAGGAAAATTGGCGGAACCATCAATTTTTGCAACTCTCAAGGCGAGTAGTTTGTTTTTAGATTTCTAGCTAGCTGGTCTATTGCACACGGTTCATCCTAATTTCTAAATAAACTACATGCCTTTAGCTTGCGCAGTGGTGATTTTAAATCAGCGCACTTGCATCGCACACGGTTAAGCCGGTACCTCCACCGCTTGCTCGCGCTTGCGCAGTCATGGTGATTTTACAGCGCACTTGCATCACACACGGTTGAGCCAGTACCTCCACCTTTGCTCGCGCTTGCATAGTCATGGTGATTAACAGCGCACTTGCATCACACACGGTTAAGAAATTGGGATAATTGTATTTGAGCCCTTAGTTGTGTCACCCTCGACAGGAATACCCCTAGTTTTGTAAAACACACGGTCTTGCCCAACTCAGTTAGCTTGCTTTGTGTTTTTGCCCTTCCGGCACGGCTCCGTCCAGTCAGCGCCGTTTGACCGTAAGCGGCGCTAGATTTGGGACATGTGTTGCCCCCCGGTCGACCTAACCAGCTCACACTCTCTCGTTCCCCACCGTCTCTCTTTCTCTCTCACCAACCCTAGCTCGCTCGGCGGCGGTGAAACCCGCACCGCCAGGTCCATTGGCAGGTGATGGGGGAGACCGGAGAAAGCATCGGCGGACGCGGCCACCGCCGTAGGGACACCACATCCTCACTTCAGCACGGAGGTGGCGGTGCTGCTGGAGCCAATGGCGACAAGGGGAGCGGATCTGCACGGGAGAGCGTAGGAGGCGACGCCGGCGGCACCCACGGCGACAAGGGCAGCGGATCTGCATGGGAGCGCGGACAAGGCGACGCCGGTGGCACCCACGGCGACAAGGGCAGCGAATCTGCACGGGAGCGTGTACAAGGCGACGCTGGCGGGGCCCACGGCGACAAGGGTAACGGATCTGCACGGAAAATTCCTGTGGGGTAAGTATTAGACCTAGATTTGCTCGTGTTTACTGCTGTAGGGTTGATTCAACGATGCTTTAGGCTAGGTTTTGTTCGGTTTTTCACGGGAGATGGCATGTTTTTTATCGTAGGATGAATCCAGCGACCGCTTTCTATCTATCTATTAGAATGGAGATCATTGTTCTTGTTTCTGCGGGTACTAAAGGAAAAGATTGTGGCTTCACTTTTCCATTGTTTGTGGACAACACTACTTCATACCAGGATTTTAGGGCTGCCATTTGTGCTAAGTATCGATGGGGATTGTTTGATGCTGTTGAGATGAGATATTGGGATAGTAGTAACCTTTGTTGGGTCCCTGTACAATGTGATTCAGAGTTAGGTGTGATGTTTGCAAGTAATGCACAAACTATGTCATGCAACTTGGAAATCACAGTGATACAGAGAACTAGAGCACAAAGGTTTGAAAACCCATCAACTTCTAGGCCCTCTGCATCTAGGCCATCTTGTTTTAATCCCACTGCTGGAGGGACAAGGGCTAGAACTAGGGCTAGCGGTAGAAGTAGGGCAGTAAGTGACACCTCTACTGCTCCTGGAACTCCAAGTGTTAATGAACGTCAGGAACAATCAAACAAAAAAGGTGATCCAGTTGTGGAGGAGGCATTGCCTGATGCACCAGGTCTGGAGGATGAGATACTTTATCCTGGGTATGTTCAACACAACAATGAAGAAGAAAAGGCAGACACAGACTATATCACTGCAGAATTTTCAGATAAAGATGCTGATGAGATGCAAGAGGATCATGAAATGGGACCTTTTGAAGATGCAGATGAGGACAGGCCTGTCATGATGTATGACAGGGAAAATCCATCTATTGAGGAAGGTGTGGTCTTCCCTTCTGTAGTTGATTGCAGAAATGCAGTTGCAACCTACTCAATCAAAGCTGAAACTGAATTCTCTATTCTGAAAAGTGACCCAACTAGGTTTACTGTCAAATGTTCTTATGACAGGTGTAAATGGAGGCTACATGCCTCTTTAATGAGGAGGAGTACAATGTTTCAGGTATTAAATGTTATGATCTCTGTAATGTGTTATATTTTCTGCACTCACTACTGTTATATGTACTTACTATTTGTTGTGCTGTTTTGTTTCAGATTAAAGTGAACCAACACCAGCATACTTGTCCAAGTGTCAACAGATCTCAGAGATTGAGAGCTGCAAAAAGGAGGTGGATTGCTAATGCATCTATGCCCTGGATCAGACAAAATACATCTATTGGTCCTAAGGAAATTCAGATGAAGTTGGTAGAGAAGTATGGTGTGGAGGTGCCATATGACAGGTGCTACAATGGCAAAGAGATGGCACTGGACAAAATATATGGCAAGTATAGTGATAGTTTCCAACTTCTTTATTCTTTCAAAGCTGAAGTGGAGAGGGCATCACCAGGCAGTCTAGTAGAAATTGACAGACACACAGTTGAGTATCAGATTAAAGGCAAGAAGTATTACAAGGAGTGTTTTAGAAGAGTGTTTGTTTGCTGTTGACATAGAGAGAAAAGAGAATGGAGGTACCCTGTTGACATAGAGAAGTGGTCTTGCAGTTGTAGGCAGTGGCAGATCACTAGTAAACCCTGCATCCATGCCCTTTTCTTCATCACTGCTCTAAGAGGTGAAGCTAGTGGAATAGATCAGTATGTCCACAAATATTACTCAGTTGAGATGTTTAGAGCAACTTATGCTGACAATCTACCAGCTTTAGAAGGCAAACAACAGTGGGACTGTGTAGATCCAGGATTCAAGCTCTGTGCTCCTGTTCAGAACAGACCACCAGGAAGACCAAGAAAGCAGAGGATAAGATCTACCAGTGAAGGAAAGGGTCTTGGTCCTAGGAAGTATAAGTGCAAGAGATGTGGAAGATGTGGACACAAAACCAAAGGCTACAAAGAATCTGTTGATCCAGCCTTTGGAGAAGAAGAACATTGGGGAGCAGATAATGCAGATGATCATCCAACAGCAGATGAGCCAGCAGAAGCAGAAGTACAAGATGAGGAGGAGGAAGAGCCAGAAGTTGATGTTCTTCAGTAGCAGATGCCACCACCAAAGGAAACCTCACATGAGGCATCTACACAAGCTAGTGTAGTGAGGTGTGTGCCAGCAACTTGTTTCAGTTTTATATTGCCCTTGTTTCAGTTTTCATTAGTTCATATCTTAAAAATTGTGTTTTGTTTGAACTTGTTTTAGTCCTAGAAAGAATTATAAAAGAGGAGCTGAGAGGGGAGCTTCTCCAAGGTACTGCAAGCAGAAGAAAAATGGACCAACAACTACATTTTGCTCAGTTACTGGAAGCAGTGTTGACAGCAAGGGTGTCTCTCCAGCCAAAAAAGCAGCAACAGCAGTTGAAGCCCCACCCATTGCCCCCAATCCAGCTAAGAACACTAGAAGCAAGGCAAAGCTGGCTCCAAACCCAGCCAAAAACACCAGGAGCAAGAAACTTCAGTTTTAGTCCTGTTACTTCAGTTTTATGTTTGAAACTATTATGCACTTGATGTTGTTACTATGTGCACTGTGATACCAGTACTTTTATGTTCTTAGTTCTTTATGCACTTGATGTTGTTGCCTATGCACTGTGATGATCAACTTCTTAATGCTTTATGCACTAGTTATGCCCAGTGTTTGGTACATGTGTGATGATCAACTTCTCATTCTTAATTCTTTGCGCTCACTGTGGTGTTTAATAAGTTGGGATTGTTGTTGATCTACTTTGGCATAGTTTTGTCATCGACATCGTCGACGACAAAACCTACATATACTTTGGCATACATCTGAAGCAACATCTGCTTTGCATCCATCCACTCCATCTAGTTTGCATAGACAAAATAGCATGTTCATCTTGACCACAACAGTGCATAATCGTCTTCAGATACATCACACTGGGTTGTACCATTCGGTCAACAAGCACAAACTAATACAACTACAGCATGAACAACATTACAACACATATTCCTACAAACAACAATGCTAAAAGAAGCATCATCTCATCTCTTGCTATCAGCTTCTTCCTCAAAACATGATTCTTTCTTGACAGCTCCATGTTTTCCTTCTTCAACTTGTGACTTTTCATCCAACTCTGTTCTACCTCTGTGTGCAGGTCTTCAAATGCCAAGGCAACACGCAAAGGAGGAGGAGGATCAACCCACATCACCCACTCACACTCCTGTGGTAACTGATTGCACATCACATTTACCAAAAATTAGATTTTTTTTCATAAAGAAGAACTAAAACATGCTCAAATTCACAATCTCTTACGTCTAAAGGACACCCTAAAAACCGGCGGCCTGTGCTTACCCCTCCCCGGGAAACACGGCGGGCTGGAACAAGGACGTGACCAGGGCAACGATGCTTTGAACGATACTCTAATCGACAGTAGGTGTCATCGGGAAGATAGAACTCGGAGACAAGCTGCACAATCCCGACCCCATCAACCTAAACCAAACGGAAGGGAAGAAGGTCAAAATTTCCCCCAAATCTCACAAACCCTAGAAACCCTAGAACAAATTGGGGGTGGAGGAGCCGCACGAGCTCATGTTCACTTACCTCACCGGCCTCCTGCGAGTAGATGGACGAGCCCGAGCTCGCCATGCTGCGCCGCTCCATCTTCCTCGTCGGGCCTTGCGTTGCCAGCTCCGCTCCTCTGTTTTCTTCAGCGCGAGCTCACTATGGAAGAAAGGGTACTAAGTGTAGCACCGACAGGGGCAATAATGTCCTAAATCTAGCGCCGCTTACGGTCAAACGGCGCTGACTGGACGGAGCCGTGCCGGAAGGGCAAAAGTACAAGACAAGCAAACTGAGTTGGGCAAGACCGCGTGTTTTTGAAAAGTAGGGGCAATCCTGATGGGTGGTACCAACTAAGGGTATAAAACCGATTATCCCTAAGAAATTATACCCGTGTCTGTTGAGCGTCATCAGAGTCTTTGCAGCAAAAAAAATGTTAGAGAGGGTCAGAAGACAGCCACACTAGCATGTGGCCCAAATATATATGAGTGAAAAGGGTGGTCTATGATGTTCAAAATTCCAATGCACAACTTTGACCGTGCGGGCCCACGGTTGGGCGCGTCGTCGAAGATCTATGAGAGGGGCCAGAAGTCAAGAACCACCTGGAAGTGGCCAAATATATGTAGGAATATTGGGTGTGATGTTTAAAACTTTAAATACACAACACACAACTTTGGTGGCACCTGCCTCACCAACCCGAAAGCACCCTTGGATATATCTATAATGACATGATGTCGTAGCTAGCTAGGGTGGTTAACCCACCACCTCCCACTTCGTGTCAGTGGGGCGGATGCACGTAATGATACTTTGGTCATACATGCATGTCGCCATGACCTACCATAAGACGGACCAGTGAATCTATCATTTGGTCAACCGACAACTGTTGTTGTCGATAAACAGCTTGGTCCAATAGATTGAACCATCATAAAAATCGCACGAGAGGGACCACAAAACCAGCACCTCTTGCATGCGGCCCAAAATGATGTATGTTGGAAGGGGTGATGTGTATTTTCAATATAGAATAATTTACAATTTAGATGTGGTGCCTACCTCTCGATACAAACAACAACCATTAAGGCGAGGTAGTTAAGGACGAGATACGCGGGGTACGGTGTAGGTCGAACCCAACAATCCGAGCATGCGGGAGGGAATCCTGACAACGCATGAGCTCGAGCTTTGGTTGAACAACATGTGACAGTGACCGGCCCTAACACGAACTAGGAGGAATCCATTCATGGCCAACACATACCCCTGGTTATCGGTCAAAGGGATGATATATATACACTCAGGGAGCCCACAGATATGCATGTCATCACAAAAAACCGCACAAGGGAGACGTGGTCGATCAGAAGATCCTGTATACACTGCATGCGGCTCGAAAATATGTATGGGTACGGTGGTGTATGATGTGTTTAAATCCCGAATGCACAACTTCGATGGGCACCAACTACATTACAAACTGAACACTGTACTGATTCGACACAAGGGGAGCCAAAGAATATTCTCAAGTATTAGCAGCTGAGTTGTCAATTCAACCACACCTGGAAACTTAGTATCTCCAGCAAAGTGTTTAGTAGCAAAGTAATATGATAGTAGTGGTAACGGTAACAAAAGTAAAGACAGTAAAAGTAATGTTTTTGGTATTTTGTAGTCATTGTAACAGTAGCAACGGAAAAGTAAATAAGTGTAAACTAGTATATGGAAAACTCGTAGGCACCAGATTACGATGGATAATTATGCCGGATGTGGTTCGTTATGTAACAGTTATAACATAGGGTGACACAGAACTAGCTCCAGTTCATCAATGTAATGTACACTACTAGAAAAACCGCTACTAATGGCGCACCTAATTTGGCCATTAATGGCACATTACCGGTGCGCCATTACTAGCACGCCATTAGTAATTTTTACTAATGGTGCACCACTGGTGCGCCATTAGTATAGGCCACGGTGCGCCATTAGTATGCCTCCCAGGGGCCATGTATACCCAGGTGCTTTGGCATACTAATGGCGCACGACAACGGGATGCGCCATTAGTAACTTCGGCATACTAATGGCGCACTGTTTAGTGATGCGCCATTAGTGATGCGCCATTTTGAATCTAGATCTGCATCGTGATTTTTTGCCCATTTTTTGCTCGTTTTTTTTGCTTGTTTTTTGGCACGACATTATTTCAAATTTTGTTCCTGTTTTTGGATCTTGTACGTTCTTTTGCCATGGTCTTTTGCCGGAGAGGAGTTCGCCGGAGAGGAGGAGGAGGAGGTCGCTGGAGAGGAGTTCACCGAAGCATCGGAGAGGAGGAAGGAGAAACCATGAGGGGATGGGAGGAGAGGAGGGAGGAGGAGCTCACCGAAGAGGAGGGAGGAGGAGCTCACCGGAGAAGAGGGAGGAGGAGCTCACCGGAGAGGAGGGAGGAGGAGCTCACCGGAGAGGAGGGAGGAGGAGCTCACCAGAGAGGAGGGAGGAGGAGCTCACCGGAGAGGAGGGAGGAGGAGCTCACCGGAGAGGAGGGAGAAGAAACCATGAGGGGAGGGGAGGGGAGGGGAGGAGGGAGGAGGAGGTCGCCGGAGAGGAGGAGGAGGTCACCGGAGAGGAGAAGTATGGTGGAGGAGAGAAGGGAAGATGGAGTGGAGGAGAGGAGGAGATGGAGTGTAGGAGAGGTGGAATGAAGAGATAAGAAGGAGAGGACCACGACCAGCCATATATACGGCATACTAATGGCGCACCGCGGGCAGGTGCGCCATTAGTAATTTTTTTTTATTTTTTTGATTTATTTTGAATTTTGAAGGCGGGAAGATACTAATGGCGCACCATGGGCAGGTGAGCCATTAGTAACTTTTTTAATTTTTTTTGACTTATTTTGAATTTTGAAGGCGGGAAGATAGTAATGGCGCACCATGGGTAGGTGCGCCATTAATAAGTTTGAATTTTTTTGAATTTTTTTGCCTCTCCAGATCTTAAAAGCCCCGTATCTTTTTTCTGTTAGGTTTTTGAGGATTTTGAAAATGTTTAACGGGGTTCCCCCGGTTAAATTTGGATGTAACTTTTCGAGTAGATGATTTTTCATATAAAAAACTTTTTCATCCGAGTTAGTATGCAAAAGTTATGCCCATTTTTACAAATTCTCGCGAGATTTTGCAAATGAAGTCAAAATTCATATTTGCAAATTTTCCCAACAACTAGGCCACATATCACATGGGAAACTTATTTTCTTTTATTTTTTTTGACATTTTCATCATTTTCTTTTATTTTTTTTAAAACTGAAAAGGCGATCCACGGGGGGGGGGGTGCATTCGGTGGAAGTGGTGGCCAAGTTACTAATGGCGCACCGTGGCATGGTGCGCCATTACTAGTTCAACTAGTAATGGCGCACCACTCCCATGGTGCGCCATTAGTAGTTTTGAAAAAAATTCAAAAAAAAGTTTTAAATTTTTTTTTACTAATGGCACACCGTGGGAGTGGTGCGCCATTACTAGTTCAACTAGTAATGGCGCACCACTCCCACGGTGCGCCATTAGTAGTTTTGAACAAAATTTTAAAAAAAATATTTTTACTAATGGCGCACCGTGGATGTGGTGCGCCATTAGTATTTGGACACTAATGGCGTACCAACACATGGTGCGCCATTAGTATATAGTAATGGCGCACCACATGTCTGGTGCGCCATTAGTGTCAATTCCATCTATAGCCCTTTTCCTAGTAGTGGTAGGCATGTATTCCGTATATAGTCATACGTGCTTATGGAAAAGAACTTGCATGACATCTTTTGTCCTACCCTCCCGTGGCAGTGGGGTCCTATTGGAAACTAAGGGATATTAAGGCCTCCTTTTAATAGAGAACCGGAACAAAGCATTAGCACATAGTGAGTACATGAACTCCTCAAACTATGGTCATCACCGGGAGTGGTCCCGATTATTGTCACTTCGGGGTTGCTAGATCATAACACATAGTAGGTGACTATATACTTGCAAGATAGGATCTAGAACACACATATATTCATGAAAACATAATAGGTTCAGATCTGAAATCATGGCACTCGGGCCCTAGTGACAAACATTAAGCATAGCAAAGTCATAGCAACATCAATCTCAGAACATAATGGATACTAGGGATCAAACCCTAACAAAACTAACTCGATTACATGATAAATCTCATCCAACCCATCACCGTCCAGCAAGCCTACAATGCAATTACTCACGCACGGCGGTGAGCATCATGAAATTGGTGATGGAGGATGGTTGATGATGACGACGGCGATGAATCCCCCTCTCCGGAGCCCCGAACGGACTCCAGATCAGCCCTCCTGAGAGAGATTAGGGCTTGGCGGCGGCTCCGTATCGTAAAACGCGATGATTTCTTCTCTCTGATTTTTTTCTCACCGAAAGCCAATATATGGAGTTGGAGTTGGCGTCGGAGGGCCACTAGGGGGCCCACGAGGTAGGGGGCGCGCCTAGGGGGCGCCCCCACCCTCGTGAGTAGGGTGTAGGCCCCCTGGTCTTCATCTTTTGCGAGGATTTTCTTTATTTTTTTCTAAGGTGTTCCGTGGAGTTTCAGGACATTCCGAGAACTTTTATTTTCTGCACAAAAAACAACACCATGGCAATTCTGATGAAAACAGCGTCAGTCCGGGTTAGTTCCATTCAAATCATACAAGTTAGAGTCCAAAACAAGGGCAAAAGTGTTTGGAAAAGTAGGTACGTTGGAGACGTATCAACTCCCCCAAGCTTAAACCCTTGCTTGTCCTCAAGCAATTCAGTTGACAAACTAAAAGAGAAAAAGAAAAACTTTTACAAACTCTGTTTGCTCTTGTTGTTGTAAACATGAAAAGCCAGCATTCAAGTCTCAGCAATTATTACGAACTAACCATACTCACAATGACACGTAGGTCTCACAATTACTCATATCAATAGCATAATCATCTAGTGAGCCATAATAATAAAACTCGGGTGACAATACTTTCTCAAAATAATCGTAACATGATATAACAAAATGGTATCTCGCTAGCCCTTTCTGAGACCGCAAAACATAAATGCAGAGCACCTTTAAAGATCAAGGACTGACTAAACATTGTAATTCATGGTAAAAGAGATCCAGTCAAGTCATACCCAATATAAACCAATAATAATGAATGCAAACGACAGTGTGCTCTCTAGCGGGTGCTTTTTAATAAGAAGGGTGATGACTCAACATAAAAGTAAATAGATAGGCCCTTCACAGAGGGAAGCAGGGATTTGCAGAGGTGCCAGAGCTCGATTTTGAAATAGAGATAAATTATATTTTGAGCGGCATACTTTCATTGTCAACATAACAACTAAAAGACAATGATATCTTCCATGCTAAACAGATTATAGGCGGTCCCCAAACAGAATGGTAAAGTTTATACTCCCCTTCCTCCACAAGCATCAATCCATGGCTTGCTCGAAACAACGAGTGCCTCCAACATTCAACGGGTCCCAAGGGGAGTTTTGTTTGCAGTTATTTTGATTTAGTTTGCACAAAGCATGGGACTGGGCATCCTGGATACCAGCCATTTTCTCGTGAATGAGGAGCGGAGTCCACTCCTCTTGAGAATAACCCGCCTAACATGGAAGATAAGGGCAGCTCTAGTTGACATATGAGCTATTCGAGCATGCAAAACAGAATGTTTATTTGAAGGTTTAGAGTTTGGCACATGCAAATTTACTTGGAACGGCAGGTAAATACCGCATATAGGTAGGTATAGTAGACTCATATGGAATAACTTTGGGGTTTAAGGGGTTTGGATGCACAAGCAGTATTCCCGCTTAGTACAGGTGAAGGCTAGCAAAAGACTCGGAAGCGACCAACTGAGAGAGCGACAACAGTCGTAAACATGCACTAAAATTAATTCAAACCGAGTGCAAGCATGAGTAGGATATAATCCACCATGAACATAAATATCATGAAGGCTATGTTGATTGGATTCAACTACATGCGTGAACATGTGCCAAGTCGAGTAACTCAATGCATTTAAAGGAGGATACCACCCCATCATACCACATCATAATCATTATAATAGCATGTTGGCATGCAAGGTAAACCATTATAACTCATAGCTAATCAAGCATGGCACAAGCAACTATAATCTCTAAATGTCATTGCAAATATGTTTACTTTATAATAGCTGAATCGGGAACGA
Organism: Triticum aestivum; assembly: GCF_018294505.1. NCBI lineage: Eukaryota > Viridiplantae > Streptophyta > Magnoliopsida > Poales > Poaceae > Triticum > Triticum aestivum. The sequence continues at coordinate 103,322,860 of NC_057810.1, forward strand.
TGAATCATCATATTTACAAAAACAAGAGAGGTCGAGTTCATACCAGCTTTTCTCTTCCCAATAAGTCCATCATATATCATCATTATTGCCTTCCACTTACACGACCGAATGGTGTGTATAATAATAAGAGTGCACGTGCATTGGACTAAGCTGGAATCTGCAAGCATTCAACTCAAGAGAGAAGACAAGTAATATGAGCTCTAGGTTTAAATATTCAATCATGCATATAAGAGCCACTAAGCATTTTCAATATGGTCTTCTTGACCCCCAAAGAAAGGAAAAGAAATAAAAACTATTTACACGGGAAAGCTCCCAACAAGTAAAAAGAAGAACGGGAAATATTTTTGGGTTTTCTTTTTAATTCTACTACAAGCATGAAAAGTAAACTAACTAATTTTTTTGGTTTTTCTTAAAGTTTATCAAACACACAAGAAGGAAGCAGAAAAAGAAATTTAAACTAGCATGGATAATACAATGAAAGAGTATGAGCACCGACATCTAGCAATGAGTGTGTGTGAACATAAATGTAATATCGGTGGGAAATACGTACTCCCCCAATCTTAGGCTTTTGGCCTAAGTTGGTCTATTGCTAGGGATGGCCTGGCGGATATCCATAGGTGAAGCTGGGGTCGTACCGTGACGAAGAAGACTCTGACTGCCACTGGCTGGCAGCCTCCTCCGGATCCCAAGAATAAACATATAGTCGTGGGGGCTCATCTTGTGGCTCCGGCTCCGGGGCTGGTCCAGGGTTCCGATAGGCTTGAACAGCCGACCACGGAACAATGTGAGGCTCTGCATACAAGTTAAACAAAGAAGGAGCACGCAAAGTAATAGTTTCAGGGTGATGTTCATCAAAGTATAATTTATATTTGAGCTCCCCATCGCGACTCTTAACAAGAAAATCATGTGCTATCATACTCTTGTAATCTAAATAAGCACGGGGCAGCGCTGTTTCTTCGTTCTCCGCATGCCTAATAGGTATTTCAAAATGTTTAGCTAGGCGCGAAGCATAAATGCCTCCAAAAATGGGGCCCTTAGTACGGTTCAGACTTAACCGTCTAGCAACAATTCCACCCATACTAACAGAGTTATTGCGGTATAAACCATGGAGCAAAATAATAATATCAGGAATACTAAGGTTCCCACAGTTTCCGCGTCCAATCAAGCAACGACTAGCAAATAAAGCAAAGTAGCGTAAAATAGGATAATGTATGCTAGTGATCCTTGCATCAGAAACCTTCCTAGTTTCTCCCACCGTGATAGTCTTAATAAAAGCTTCTACTTCGTTACAGTGGGGTTCATCTAAGGTGCCCTCAAAGAGTATTCTGCAAACCTCGCAGAATTCAGCTAATGTCATCTCTTTAACAACGTCACATAAATGAAACTCTACTGTTGGAGGTGATTTCTTAGGGAAAAAGTAGAAGTTCTGCACAAAAGTATTTGTGAGTAAGAGATACTGATGACGTTGGTCGTGGAGGAAGTTGGTGAGGCCAGCATTCTCAATTAATACATAGAAATCTTCATAAATCCCAGCTCTCCTCAAGAAGTCATCGGAAGGCCATTCACAAGGCCGGACCTCCGCGGTGCGAGGTAAATTAAATTTGGGCTTCTCTTCTTCCTTTTGTTTTTCCTTAGAGCTTTGGCTCGACAAGCCCCTAAAAAGTCTCTTCATTATTTTTGAAACAATCTGAAATTTTTAGTAACTTCAAATAAAAGTGAACCAACTTCAATAAAATTGATAGCAACAACTCCCACAAGTGCCTAGGGCCTATATAAAGCATTGGAACTACTTGGAACCATATAAATTTGTCATGCAAGCTCAAGAACATGGTCACCTATGCAGCACAAATTTGCAAAGAATAAAGCACTAGAACAAAAACTAATTGGACCAATGGAGGAGTCACATACCAAGGAACAATCTCCCCAAGCAGTTTTGCGAGAGGTGCTTTGAGCAAGGAGATCGAAAATCACAGCGACGGGGGCTGCAACTCGTGCTTGAGTTGGTTTTTCGTGTTTGTGTGAGGCAGAGGAAGAAGATGGGTGCAGGAATAGGTGGAGGAGGGCCACCGTGGGCCCACGAGGCAGGGGGCGCGCCCTCCACCCTTGTGGCCAGGTGGCAGCTCCCCCCGTGGTAATTTTTGCATAGTAAATTCTCAAATATTCCCTAAAAATCATATTAAATTGGCATGGCATTCTGAGGACTTTTATTTTCGGGATATTTTTATATTGCATGGATAAGTCAGGAAACGGACAGAAAAATATTATTTTACTTTATTTCTACTAAATAACAGAAAATATAAAGAGGGTACAGAAGGTTGTGCTTCTAGTTTCATCCATCTCATGATCATCAAAATGAACCCACTAACAAGGTTGATCAAGTCTTGTTAACAAACTCATTCCGAATAATCCCGGAACCGGAGAAATTTCGAATGACACTAAGTTACCTCAACGGGGATATGAAAATCCCCAACAATAAGAATATCATACTTTTTCTAGACAGTAGGGAGAGGAAATTTGAAACCTCCAAATATAACCGATGGAATTTTTCCAATAGAGTTGATACTATAAACTTGAGGTAGTTTCCTTGGAAAATGCACCGTGTGCTCATTGCCATTAACATGAAAAGTGACATTGCCTTTGGTGCAATCAATAATGCCCCCTGCAGTGTTAAGGAAAGGTCTTCCAAGAATAATAGACATACTATCATCCTCGGGAATATCAAGAATAACAAAGTCCGTTAAAATAGTAACATTTGCAACTACAGCAGGCACATCCTCACAAATACCGACAGGTATAGCAGTTGATTTATCAGCCATTTGCAAAGATATTTCTGTAGGTGTCAACTTATTCAAGTCAAGTCTACGATATAAAGAGAGAGGCATAACACTAACACCGGCTCCAAGATCACATAAAGCAGTTTTAACATAACTTCTTTTAATGGAGCATGGTATAGTAGGTACTCCGGGATCTCCAAGTTTCTTTGGTATTCCACCCTTAAAAGTATAATTAGCAAGCATGGTGTAAATTTCAGCTTCAGGTATTTTTCTTTTATTAGTAATAATATCCTTCATATACTTAGCATAAGGGTTTGTTTTGAGCACATAAGTTAATCGCATACGCAAAAAGATGGGTCTAATCATTTCAGCAAAGCGCTCAAAATCCTCATCATCCTTTTTCTTGGATGGTTTCGGAGGAAAAGGCATGGGTTTCTGAACCCATGGTTGCCTTTCTTTACCGTGTTTTCTAGCACCAAAATCTCTTTTATCATAATGTTGATTCTTTGATTGTGGGTTATCAAGATCAACAGCAGGTTCAACTTCTACATCATTATCATTACTAGGTTGAGCATCAACATGAACATTATCATTAACATTATCACTAGGTTCATGTTCATCACCTGATTGTGTTTCAGCATCAGAAACAGAGATATCATTTGGATTCTTAGGTGGTTCAGCGATAGGTTCACTAGAAGTTTGCAAAGTCCTATCATTTTTCTTTTTCTTCCTCTTAGAAGAACTAGGTATATCGATATTGTTTCTCTGAGAACCTTGCTCGATTCTCTTAGGGTGGCCTTCAGGATACAAAGGTTCCTGAGTCATTCTACCAGTTCTAGTAGTCACTCTAACAGCATAATCATTTTTCTTACTATTCATTTCATCAATGTGACACTCCAAAAATTTTGTGATTTTTGTTTTCAGAGAGAGAGCCTTGCTTGGTTTGAAGAAGGTCATTTAAACCCTTCTTAAAAACCCTCTTGCTAAGTTTGCCCTCTCAAAAATATTTTTTCTTGGATTTAGTTTCTTTTAAAAAGAAAATCTTTTGTTTTGGGGCTTTCATTTGATTTTTTTTTGATCCACTCTTGTTTACCATGCCTCCTATGGTAAAATTTCCCCAAAAACCCCTCCTCCCACTTGGATACAACCCAAACATTCTGTCCAAACTAATAAAATCCATTTTTGGATTTTATTCCAATTATTTCTCTTTCCAAAATAATTCTGTCTTTTCTTTTGAGCCTAGGTGATTTGCAAAGCAAGTACCCAAAGGCTTTTGATTTTTGACCTCAACTCAACACCCATGGATAGTCCTTTTTACCCACAACCCAGAACCATCTTGATCCACTCTTCTTCTTTTCAAATATTTCAAATTTCACTCACTACAAGTTTGGACCAGATTTGCCAAATTTGGTGAAATTCATATCTACACTTCTCCAAAAATTTCACCAAAATTCAGGCAACCTCTAGTTGCAATGAGAGACCACTCCACCAAAAATCAGCTCAAGGAAAAATCCCTAGAGGCCAGAATCATTCTGTCAAACACCTTGCATGCACTAGTACTGTTCAAATTCAGTAAATTCAGAGTTCAGTGTCGTTCTCCGTCAGTAAATTCAGTCACATGTCCACAGTGCCCTTGGCACGTTGCTCGCAGCCTAGCCTGCTTGTCTGGAGCTCCACACGCGCGCTTGGCACCTTCCTGGCATCGGTGGCGCCCTGGCCCGCCTGCGCCGGCGTGCTTTGCGGCGGCCAAAACACCGTAACAGCTGACAGGGAGCAAAACGGCAGCTCAACGCCGTTCGGCGCCGCCCAAACCTCCTGGTAGCTCCGCGTGGACATCTCCTTGCCAGCGCACACATGCGGCACCATCGTCGTGGCTTGGCACGCGCAGAGCGCGTTCTCTGCCGTCGACGGACCGTGCGGCCGTTCCGTCGAGGGCAGGCCATAAACCTTCCTCCCGTGCTGAGCTGGACCCTAAAATGGCACCACTACTCCACCTAGGTGATGCTCAAGCTCCTAAACCGTCCGTCCAACCACAGCGCCGCCGTAATCAACTCGCCGGACTTATCCGTTCACGGCAACCGACTCGGGCCGGCTATATATAGCACCCCCGAGCCTGCTCTCGCCCCTGCACGACTCCACCACCTCACTAGACCCTGCCTGGCCACTGGAGGAGCCTCGAGGGGCCCTTCTTCCCCGACTCCGGCCGCCCCGTTCCGCCTTGGCCTCCACCTCGATTCACTCCGGTGAGGCCGTCTCCGGCGCCCTAACTTCGTCAGCAACCCTCTCGAGCAACTAGGAGACTAACCCCCACTCCTATTTGATCCCCGCAGCTCCCTCCGGCGAGATCCACGACTGCCCGAACCGCCGTCCACCGGAGCAAGGGCCGCCATCGACACGGTGCTCGCCAGCGACTACCACCGCCACCCACAGATGCGGAACGGTGCCCTGATCTCGAAGGTAACCCCCAATCACCTTGCCTCGCTGTGGATCGCCGCCGGCGACCACCGCACCTCTCGGGCGCCGTCGTGCTCTGTTTTCTCCGTTCGAAATTTCAAACCCGACAGGTGGAGCGTCGCCTGTCAGTCTCACAGCCGCTTCTTTTAAACGAAACGTTATTCTGGACTTTTCCGCAAAGCCCCCTGGAAACTTTCTGTTTCATTACACATGGTTCCTTGGACCAAAACTCTTATAACGTTTTAACAGAAAGTGATTTTTGATTGATTCCTTTTCTATCATCTTTATTTTTCTGTCTAGTTTTTTTCATATTTATTTGAAAAATATTTGGAACACTTTTCTGTACACTCGCGGTATTTACTTGCATGCGTATTTTTCTTATACCGTAGATACCGAAGGAGGTGACGGAGCTGCAAACTTCACACAGTTAAACTCTGACTACTCCGAACCAGGCAAGCATGTTTGAACTCTTGATATGATGAGTGGTTGTTGCATGTTTGCATTTTAGTGTAGTCATGGCATGTTTATAAACTTTTCTTGAATGTTACATTTCATGCACAATAGTGGAAAGTAAGTTTCGGAAAAGCATTATGTTGTTGGATACATATTTTGCATGGCCATGTGTTGGCATGAGGATGGGTAAGATGGCAGTGTTGTGACATGCCAGTCTTATGCCAGATTATTTGACTTCCGTGTTATCATGAAACAACTCACATTTCCATTCATCCCTTCCTGTACTGTCACATGTTTTCCGAAAAGAATATGGCATAGCAAGTTGCAAATCTTTTTCCTGGTACACACCAAATAGAGAGGCCGAGATGAGGGTTCCATGGCCCTGGATTAAAGCCCGCCATCTGGTCAGGGGGCATGGGTGTTTCCGGTTGGGACCGAGAGGGGGCACCCCTTAGAGCGCGCGTATAGAAATTTGATCCCATGATATTCGAGGTTGTGGCCTCCCCGTCTCAAAGTTTTTCTTGGCCATTGTCCAGGGTGATTCCTGGCATCGTGAGGTGAAATGGGTGTGTACTAGTTAAATGTGTTTCTACTGAAATACCATAAATGGAACTAGTCCTTCGTGACTACGGAAATCCGTTGACAGTGGTCAGTTCATCTAAACTCTGCAGAGTCTCAAATCTTTCAATTATCTTGTACTTTGTTCAAGTACTATATTCATCTTATCTTGTCAGATATCAGTCTCAGTGACCAAAACCCCGGTGGAATTCATGTGAGATAAACCCGGTTAAAAGATTATTCTTGTGGATGGACTAATCTTGTTCTTTACATTTATTGTAAGCCCTGTCTGTGATGTCGCTCAGATGTCCGATGGTGGCATTTTCTTTTATGAGCCCTGTCTGTGACGTCGCTCAGATGTCCGACGGTGGCATTTCTTTTATAAGTCTTGTCTATGACGTCGCTCAGATGTCCGACGGTGGCATTTCTTTTATAAGCCATGTCTGTGACGTCGCTCAGATGTCCGACTATGGTATTTCTTTTATAAGCCCTGTCTGTGACATCGCTCAGATATCCGACTGTGGTATTTCTTTTATAAGCCATGTCTGTGACGTCGCTCAAATATCCGACTGTGGTATTTCTTTTATAAGCCCTGTCTGTAATGTCGCTCAGATATCCGACTGTGGTATTTCTTTTATAAGCCCTGTCTGTGACGTCGCTCAGATATCCGATAGTGGTATTTCTTTTAAGCCCTTTATGTGGTGTCGCTTAGACACCTGACTGTGGCATGCATTTTATTTGTTCACCTTTCGAGGCGTCGCTCCAGACACCCGATCGGTTTTCAGTTATTTATTTTATTTAATAAGTCATGAAATAATATTATTGTTGAGAAGAGCATCATTATTCATATTTATGGCGCATTCATGCATTCATTGATTATATCTTTTGTCCGAATTGCCTTGCGAGTACTTTCAAAGTACTCACCTGGCTTGTTGATTTGGCCAGATATTGATGAAGGCGATCTCATGGATGAAGAGTTTGATAGCGAGTCCGACGCCTAGAGGAGTCCCAGTCAGTCCCATGCGATCCTGTTTTGATCATTGTATTATCCGCTTCCACAACCCCAGAATAAATTCATCGAGCCTCACCTCGACGCTCGATGAGCTGCCAGTTAGGAGTCAAGTCATCCACCACTTATCCTCGAGCTAGTAGTATGCCACCACACCCCTGTGTCATAACTGCCCTTATGTAAGATATTGGCGAGTTTGTAATAAATTGTTGAGCAGCCTCAGCTCAGCCCTGTAATATATTTGATGCTACTGGTTCTCTGTTTATCAAGCATTGTCTCCAGAAGGATGACTTTTTCCTATACTGGGATTTAAAGATCGATTTTTCTCAATATTTATTTATTGAAAAAGTCGGTCGTGACAGACTTGGTAACCAGAGCCAGGCTGACTGTAGGAAGCCACTAGGTGCGATCGCTAATTGGTTATTGGCATGATAGAGTGATTCGTGTTTTTACAAATGTAGTCATTTTTCTGACAGTCAGCATAAAGTTTATGATCTGATCACTCAGAAGTTTTGCCTACTTTTGTAGATGGCCGGCAACGACTGCGAGTCTCAAATGTTCGCCAACGTGCCTGAGGGGTTCGTCAAGCTCCTCTCCTTCATCGCTCAGGTCGCGATGGGGCCATCCGTACGCCCAGTCTTCAAACTTTATCCACACAAGATCAACGACAGTCTGACCATGCACCAGGCCGCGGTGCAACTCAGGGGAGGGTGTGCTGAGGTACGCCACTTCCGTTTCCTGGAGAGAGCCATGCCTACAGAGAGGCATGCTATGCAGATGGCTGCCCGCGAGGCGATAGCCCGTCTTCGGGATGTCCTTCCTGCAATGAAGACCCGTCGCTACCGCTACCATCCATGCCACGTGCCATACACCTGTCACTACTCTTTCTCTTGCCCCAGAGGAGAGCGTGACGAGGCTTTTGAGATGCTTGTCGAGTACCTCCGAGCCCTGGAGGCAGCCTTCGACAGCATGGTGGACGACCTCGTAGCTGCCCGCATGGACTCAGTTCATGGTTGTGCTGCTAACAGGAGGGAATTGAACTCCTACACACCGCTCCACCGCTGACTTTTATCTCGTCCTCAGCTTCTCATTCACCTACCATTCTCGCCACTGCACGTCATTTGCCTACCACTGAGGAATTTAACCAGGCTGTTGCACCCACTCCCGTTCGCGCTGCACCACTTATTGCACCCACTCCCATTCGCGCTGCACCACCTATTCCGCCCACTCCCATATGTGCTACTCCACCTATTCCGCCCACTCTTATTCAGGGTACTCCGCCTATGGCACCTGCTCCATCAGCTCAGCGCAGCGTTCCTCTTCTGGAACCTATTAGCGAGGAGGAAGTTGATTCCCCAGCGTCACTGCGTCTCACCCTCGGCAGGCCAAGGGAGATCCTCACCATCTCCGACTGAGTACGCGTAGACGCCATGCGATGTATCGACTTGTGTAATATGTTTATATGTACATAGGTTGTGAGAAGTAGCATGTTTGCGCATCATGTAGGATCTGGAGGAGTGCACTAGTTTAAATAACATGTCAGGATTATGTATGCATATCCTGAGTGATGTATTGTATAATTATGCTTGCGTGTAAGATATGTAATAGTCCTTCTCCGTGCGCAATCGTGTATTTTCAAAGTATCCTGGAGTTTTAAAACTTTCTTGGTGTGTGATTTTATTGACTTTTGCAACTCTCTTCTGTCTTACGAGTTTCACAAAATGTATCCCCAGAGTGAAAAATGTCTCGTCCTTGGACGCGCTCCATGCCAAATCAGCCAGAAGAAAATTATGGCACACCGCAAAACCAAAATTTCACTCAGGGTCAGACAAGTCAACAGCAGAGTGAAACAGCTTTTACACAAGTATGTCGTCTGTATGAACAGAGTCAACAACAACAGCAGGAAATGATGAACCAATTCATCAATATGGGAAGTAACCGTGGTCAGCATCAACAGCAATCCAAATTATCTGAGTTACAGAAGACGCGTCCTCCAACATTATCTCATACCGACAAGCCTCTTGAGGCCGATGACTGGCTTCGAGACATGGAGAGAAAATTAATTATTGCACAGTGTTCAGACCGGGAAAAAGTATTATATGCACCACATTATCTCACAGGAGCAGCTGCATCGTGCTGGGAAAACTTCCTACACATGCACCCCAACGAAAATGAAATCACCTGGGAAAATTTCAAAGGAGGTTTTCGTGGGGCACATATTCCTAAGAGCGTCATGAAAATCAAGAAGAAAGAATTTGATGAACTCAAGCAAAGGGCCATGACAGTATCAGAATATAACAGCCAATTTACTCTGCTATCTCGCTACGCGAATGAAGAACGCATGACCGAGAGCAAGAAGATGGAAAAATTCTTGGAAGGCCTGGCACCCGCCCTTAAGTGCCAGCTAGTTGTGCATACCTTTCCAGATTTTAAAACACTGGTGGATAAGGCCATTACTCTGGAAAATGAGCGACGTAGCCTGGAAGATTTCCGCAAACGCAAAAGGGACCAGACTACTTTTGCTCGCAACCCCAGAAACAAGACGGAAATTCAGAAGGGTAGAACACACAAAACCCCGACGGAAAATTCACGTCCAATCAAGAATTTCCATGCAAGAGACAAAGAGTTCACCTATCGCCCAGGCGTTACCTGTTATGCTTGTGGAGAAGAAGGGCACTATGCCAAGCAGTGCCCCAAGCCAAGGAGCTCAACCCCGAAGCTCAATAATGGTGGCAATAATTCAGCACCAAAGCGAAGCAATTTCAACCCCAACAACAACCACCGGAAAGGTCACTTGAACCACGTGACCCGAGAGGAAGCACAGGACGCCCCAGATATTGTACTCGGTACGTACCCCGTCAACACAATACCTGCCATGGTTTTGTTTGATTCTGGAGCTTCTCACTCATTCGTTTCGAAAAGTTTTGCTTTGCAAAATAATTTTTTGATGCTTCCCCTGGAAAAATCAATGATCATCAAGTCCCCTGGAATTAAGCAAGTGACCTAGAGTTACTGTCAAGGTGTGGTTATTGAATTTGAAGGATTGAAGTTTTACGCCAACCTTATTGTATTGGAAAGCAAAGGACTGGATGTCATCCTAGGAATGGATTGGTTAACCACCAACAAAGGTTTTATTGACTGCTTCAACCGTACCGTGATTCTCAAACACCATCATGGGAAGAAAATAAAAGTTTCAGCCAGAGAGAGACAAATACCTCGGCAACCTAGATTAAATAAGGTGGACGTTTCTGAGCTGAACAAGGTTCCAGTAGTATGCGAATTCCCAGACGGATTTCCAGAAGAACTACCAGGCATGCCACCGGACCGAGAGATAGAATTCAGCATTGAGCTAGCACCCGGAACCGCTCCCATTTATAAGAAACCATACAGAATGGCACTGTCCGAATTAGTAGAGTTGAAGAAGCAGATAAAAGAATTATTGGAGAAAGGATACATATGAGCCAGCTCCTCACCTTGGGGTTCTCCAATTTTATTTGCCAGAAAGAAGGATGGAACAATGAGGTTGTGTATTGATTATTGAGGTCTCAACATGGTCACAATCAAGAACAAATACCCAATGCCCTGAATAAATGATTTTATTCGATCAGCTCGCACAGGCCAAGGTCTTCTCAAAAATTGACTTGAGATCAGGATACCATCAATTAAAAGTGCGAACAGAAGATATTCCCAAGACCGCCTTTACCTCCAGATATGGGCTGTATGAGTTCACAGTGATGCCATTCGGGCTAACCAATGCCCCCGCATATTTTGTTCACCTCATGAACAAAGTATTTATGAAGTATATGGACAAGTTTGTTGTGGTATTCATCGATGACATTCTGATATATTCCAAAACACCAGAAGAGCACGCCGAACATCTCAGGATTGTACTCGGAGAACTCAGGAAGCATCAACTGTACGCCAAATTCAGCAAATGTGAATTTTGGCTAAGGCAGGTGGGTTTCCTGGGCCATGTGCTAACCCAAGAAGGTATTGCAGTAGACCCGGAAAAAGTTAAGGCCGCACTTGGCTGGAAACCACCAGCTAACGTAACGGACGTACGGACTTTCTTGGGAATGGCAGGCTATTATCGGAGATTTATTGAAGGATTCTCCACTATAGCAAAGCCCATGACACAATTGCTCAAGAAAGGCAAGAAGTTTGAATGGACAGAAGCATGTGAGAAAAGCTTCCAAGAGCTAAAGAGCAAATTAACGACGGCACCAGTATTAATTGTGCCAGATATACACAAGAATTTTGAGGTATATTGTGACGCATCCCGGAAAGGCCTCAGATGCGTATTGATGCAAGAAGGCAAGGTAGTTGCGTATGTCTCTAGACAACTACGCAAGCATGAGGAGAATTATCCCACTCATGATTTGGAATTAGCAGCGGTCATCCATGCACTCAAGGAATGGAGACACTTCATACTTGGAAATCGTTGTGAGATATACACAGACCATAAGAGTCTTAAGTATATTTTCACACCTCCAGAGCTGAATCTACGGCAACAATGCTGGTTAGAGTAGGTGAAGGATTATGATGTCGGAATCCACTATCCTCCCGGAAAAGCAAATGTTGTGGCAGATGCACTTAGTCGGAATCCCAGCACGGACGACGACAGTATGCCAAAGTTGAGGCCAGAATTTCAACAGGAATTTGCCAGACTCAAGTTAATAATGGTTACCAAAGGAAGTGTGTCGAATGTAGAAATACAGCCTACCCTGATGGAAAAAGATCACGGAAGCCCAACACGGACACCCCAGCATTGAGGGCATAAAAAGGAAAGTGATTATGGGCAGGGCCTCAGAATTCAACATAGATGAGCAAGGAATATTGTGGTACGGAGAGAGGCTATGCGTACCAAATGTCAAGGACCTCAAACAGCAGATATTGGTTGAAAGTCACACAGCTCCGTATTCCATCCATCCTGGAGGGACAAAAATGTACAAAGACCTTCAGGAAAATTTTTGGTGGCACGGTATGAAGAGAGATATAGCCACGTTCATTGCATGATGTGACTCTTGTCAACGCATCAAGGCCGAGCACCAGAAACCAGCTGGACTGTTACAGCCCAATAAGATACCCGAGTGGAAGTGGGACGAGATTGGAATGGACTTTATTGTCGGACTGCCACAGTCACGACATGGAAACAACGCCATATGGGTTATAACCGACAGATTAACCAAAGTGGCACATTTTATTCCGGTAAGGACAACTTACACCACTCAGAGACTGGCCAGACTTTATCTTGCCCGTATCGTCTGCCTACATGGAGTCCCTAAAACTATCATCTCCGATAGAGGCACACAGTTCGTCTCTAGATTTTGGGATCACCTGCAACAGGCACTGGGAACCCAACTAGCCTTCAGTACCACATACCATCCCCAGACTGTGGGCAGACTGAACGCGTAAACCAAATCCTAGAAGACATGCTAAGAGCCTGTGTCCTCACCTACGGGAACAGTTGGGAAGAAAGTTTGCCATATGCAGAGTTCGCATACAACAACAGCTATCAAGCCAGCTTGCAAATGGCACCCTTTGAAGCTCTATATGGGAGAAGATGTTGTACCCCGCTAAATTGGTCAGAGGCCGGAGACAGCCATATCTTCGGCCCAAACATGCTCAAGGAGGCCGAGGAGAAAGTTAAAACAATTAGAGATCGACTCAAAACAGCTTAGAGTCGGCAGAAGAGTTATTACGACCGAAAGCATCGGGAAATCAGTTTTGAACCCGGAGAATTGGTGTACCTAAGAGTTTCTCCTATGAAGGGTCTACAATGATTCAGGATTAAGGGGAAGCTAGCACCAAGATTCATCGGACCATTTCATATAGTGGCCCGAACAGGCACGGTAGCCTACCAGCTGGAACTACCCAGAGACTTATCCGGTATCCACAACGTGTTTCACATCTCGCAGTTGAGAAAATACGTGAGCAACCCAGAGAAGCAAGTGTCGCATGAGTATATTGACGTACAGCCAGACCTCACCTACCGGGAGCACCCCATAAAAATATTAGAAGCGTCTGAGAGGAGGACCCGACAGAAAGCCATCAAGTCTTTCAGAGTTCAGTGGAGTAATCACACCGAGAATGAAGCAACTTGGGTGAGCGAGGATTTTCTTCGGACAGAGCACCCACACCTGTTTAAGGATCAGCTGAAATCTCGGGGACGAGATTTTTCCTAAGGGGGTAGGTGCTGTGACACTCCAAAAATTTTGTGATTTTTGTTTTCAGAGAGAGAGCCTTGCTTGGTTTGAAGAAGGTCATTTAAACCCTTCTTAAAAACCCTCTTGCTAAGTTTGCCCTCTCAAAAATATTTTTTCTTGGATTTAGTTTCTTTTAAAAAGAAAATCTTTTGTTTTTGGGCTTTCATTTGATTTTTTTTGATCCACTCTTGTTTACCATGCCTCCTATGGTAAAATTTCCCCAAAAACCCCTCCTCCCACTTGGATACAACCCAAACATTATGTCCAAACTAATAAATCCATTTTTGGATTTTATTCCAATTATTTCTCTTTCCAAAATAATTTTGTCTTTTCTTTTGAGCCTAGGTGATTTGCAAAGCAAGTACCCAAAGGCTTTTGATTTTAGACCTCAACTCAACACCCATGGATAGTCCTTTGTACCCACAACCCAGAACCATCTTGATCCACTCTTCTTCTTTTCAAATATTTCAAATTTCACTCACTGCAAGTTTGGACCAGATTTGCCAAATTTGGTGAAATTCATATCTACACTTCTCTGAAAATTCCACCAAAATTCAGGCAACCTCTAGTTGCAATGAGAGACCACTCCACCAAAAATCAGCTCAAGGAAAAATCCCTAGAGGCCAGAATCATTCTGTCGAACACCTTGCATGCACTAGTACTGTTCACATTCAGTAAATTCAGAGTTCAATGTCGTTCTCTGTCAGTAAATTCAGTCACATGTCCACAGTGCCCTTGGCACGTTGCTTGCAGCCTGGCCTGCTTGTCCGGAGCTCCACACGCGCGCTTGGCGCCTTCCTGGCGTTGGTGGCGCCCTGGCCCGCCTGCGCCGGCATGCTTTGCGGCGGCCGAAACACCATAACGGCCGACAGGGAGCAAAACGGCGGCTCAAGCCGTTCGGCGCCACCCAAACCTCCTGGTATCTCCGCGTGGACATCTCCCTGCCAGCGCACGCATGCGGCACCGTCGCCGTGGCTTGGCACGCGCAGAGCGCGTTCTCTGCCGTCGACGGACCGTGCGGCCGTTCCGTCGAGGGCAGGCCGTAAACCTTCCTCCCGTGCTGAGCTGGACCCTAAAATGGCACCACTACTCCACCTAGGCGATGCTCAAGCTCCTAAACCGTCCGTCCAACCACAGCGCCGCCATAATCAACTCGCCGGACTTATCCGTTCACGGCAACCTACTCGGGCCGGCTATATATAGCACCCCCGAGCCTGCTCTCGCCCCCGCACGACTCCACCACCTCACTAGACCCTGCCTGGCCACTGGAGGAGCCTCGAGGGGCCCTTCTTCCCCGACTTCGGCCGCCCCGTTCCGCCTCGTCCTCCACCTCGATTCGCTCCGGTGAGGCCGTCTCCGGTGCCCTAACTTTGTCAGCAACCCTCTCGAGCAACTAGGAGACTAACCCCCACTCCTATTTGATCCCCGCAGCTCCCTCCGGCGAGATCCACGACTGCCCGAACCGCCGTCCGCCGGAGCAAGGGCCGCCTTCGACACGGTGCTCGCCGGCGACTACCACCGCCACCCACAGACGCGGAACGGTGCCCTGATCTCGAAGGTAACCCCCGATCACCTTGCCTCGCCGTGGATCGCCGCCGGCGACCACCGCACCTCTCGGGCGCCGTCACGCTCTGTTTTCTCCGTTCGAAATTTCAAACCCGACAGGTGGAGCCCGCCTGTCAGCCTCACAGCCGCTTCTTTTAAACGAAACGTTATTCTGGACTTTTCCGCAGAGCCCCCTGGAAACTTTCTGTTTCATTACACATGGGTCCTTGGACCAAAACTCTTATAACTTTTTAACAGAAAGTGATTTTTGATTGATTCCTTTTCCGTCATCTTTATTTTTCTGTCTAGTTTTTTGTCATATTTATTTGAAAAATATTTGGAACACTTTTCTGTACACTCACGGTATTTACGTTGCGTGCGTATTTTTCTTATACCGTAGATACCGAAGGAGGTGACGGAGCTGCAAACTTCACACAGTTAAACTCCGACTACTCCGAACCAGGCAAGCATGTTTGAAATCTTGATATGATGAGCTGTTGTTGCATGTTTGCATTTTAGTGTAGTCATGGCATGTTTATGAACTTTTCTTGAATGTTACATTTCATGCACAATAGTGGAAAGTAAGTTTTGGAAAAGCATTATGTTGTTGGATACATATTTTGCATGGCCATGTGTTGGCATGAGGATGGGTAAGATGGCAGTGTTGTGACATGCCAGTCTTATGCCAGATTATTTGACTTCCATGTCATCGTGAAACAACTCACATTTCCATTCATCCCTTCCTGTACTGTCACATGTTTTCCGAAAGGAATATGGCATAGTAAGTTGCAAATCTTTTTCCTGGTACACACCAAATAGAAAGGCCGGGATGAGGGTTCCATGGCCCTGGATTAAAGCGCGTCATCCGGTCAGGGGGCATGGGTGTTTCCGGTTGGGACCGAGAGGGGGGCACCCCTTAGAGCGCGTGTATAGAAATTTGATCCCATGCTATTCGAGGTTGTGGCCTCCCCGTCTCAAAGTTTTTCTTGGCCGTTGTCCAGGGTGATTCCTGGCATCGTGAGGTGAAATGGGTGTGTACTAGTTAAATGTGTTTCTACTGAAATACCATAAAGGGAACTAGTCCTTCGTGACTACGGAAATCCGTTGACTGTGGTCAGTTCATCCAAACTCTGCAGAGTCTCAAATCTTTCAATTATCTTGTACTTTGTTCAAGTACTATATTCATCTTATCTTGTCAGATATCAGTCTCAGTGACCAAAACCCCGGTGGAATTCATGTGAGATAAACCCGGTTAAAAGATTATTCTTGTGGATGGACTAATCTTGTTCTTTACATTTATTGTAAGCCTTGTCTGTGACATCGCTCAGATGTCCGACGGTGGCATTTTCTTTTATGAGCCCTGTCTGTGACGTCGCTCAGATGTTCGCCGGTGGCATTTCTTTTATAAGTCCTGTCTGTGACGTTGCTCAGATGTCCGACGGTGGCATTTCTTTTATAAGCCCTGTCTGTGATATCGCTCAGATGTCCGACTATGGTATTTCTTTTATAAGCCTTGTCTGTGACATCGCTCAGATATCCGACTGTGGTATTACTTTTATAAGCCCTGTCTGTGACGTCGCTCAAATATCCGATTGTGGTATTTCTTTTATAAGCCCTGTCTGTGACGTCGCTCAGATATCCGACTGTGGTATTTCTTTTAAGCCCTGTCTGTGGTCGCTCAATATCCGACAGTGGTATTTCCTTTAAGCCCTTTATGTGGTGTCGCTTAGACGCCCGACTGTGGCATGCATTTTATTTGTTCACCTTTCGAGGCGTCGCTCCAAACACCCGATCGGTTTTCAGTTATTTATTTTATTTAATAAGTCATGAAATAATATTATTGTTGAGAAGAGCATCATTATTCATATTTATGATGCATTCATGCATTCATTGATTATATCTTTTGTCCGAACTGCCTTGCGAGTACTTTCAAAGTACTCACCTGGCTTGTTGATTTGGCCAGATATTGATGAAGACGATCTCATGGATGAAGAGTTTGATAGCGAGTCCGACGCCTAGACGAGTCCCAGTCAGTCCCGTGCGATCCTGTTTTGATCACTGTAGTATCCGCTTCCGCAATCCCAGAATAAATACATCGAGCCTCACCTCGACGCTCGATGAGCTGCCAGTTAGGAGTCAAGTCATCCACCACTTATCCTCGAGCTAGTAGTATGCCACCACACCCCTGTGTCATAACCGCCCTTATGTAAGATATTGGCGAGTTTGTAATAAATTGTTGAGCAGCCTCAGCTCAGCCCTGTAATATATTTGATGCTACTGGTTCTCTGTTTATCAAGCATTGTCTCCAGAAGGATGACTTTTTCCTATACTGGGATTTAAAGATCGATTTTTCTCAATATTTATTTATTGAAAAAGTCGGTCGTGACAATCAAGCACTTCTTTTTTACCTTTAAGTACTTGTTCTACTTGAGTAGTAACCATAGAAGCATGTTTGCTAACAAGTTTAAGTTCACCTCTAATATCAGCCATATAATCACCCAAGTGTTTAATCATGAAGGTATTCCGTTTTAATTGTCTACCAAAATAAGCATTAAAGTCATCTTGCTTAAACATAAAGTCATCAAACTCATCCAAGCACTGACTAGCAATTTTAGTAGGAGGCACTTCAGCTTTATCATATCTATAGAGAGAATTTACCTTTACTACATATGTCAGGATATCGGGAGGTTCTTCATTAAATAAGTAATTGAGATCATATACTTCTTCAACAGGCGGTAAATTAAGACCATGTATTTCTTCAATAGGAGGTAAATTCTTAACATCTTCAACTTTAATACCTTTTTCTTTCATAGATTTCTTTGCCTCTTGCATATCTTCGGGACTGAGAAATAGAACACCTCTCTTCTTCAGAGTTGGTTTAGGAATAGGCTCAGTAATTGGCTCTGGAACTGGCTCAGGAGTTAGCTCGGGAGGTGCCCAATTATTTTCATTTGCCAACATATTATTCAATAGAATTTCAGCATCAACCGGTGTTCTTTCCCTGAAAAGAGAACCAGCACAACTATCCAGGTAATCTCTGGAAGCATCAGTTAGTCCATTATAAAAGATATCAAATATTTCAGGTTTCTTAAGAGGATGATCAGACAAAGCATTAAGTAACTTGAGAAGCCTCCCCCAAGCTTGTGGGAGACTCTCTTCTTCAATTTGCACAAAATTGTATATTTCCCTCAAAGCAGCTTGTTTCTTATGAGCGGGGAAATATTTTGCAGAGAAGTAATAAATCATATCCTGGGGACTTTGCACACAACCAGGATCAAGAGAATTATACCATATCTTAGCATCACCCTTTAATGAGAACGGAAATATCTTAAGTAAATAAAGGTAGCGCGATCTCTCATTATTAGTAAACAGGGCAGCTAGATCATTTAACTTAGTAAGATGTGCCACAACAATTTCAGACTCATAGCCATAAAAAGGATCAGATTAAACCAAAGTAATTATATCTGGATCAACAGAAAAATCATAATAGTCCTGATCAGGAACACTAATAGGTGAAGTAGCATAAGCAGGGTCGGGTCTCATCCTATCTCTAAAAGATTCTTTACTCCATTTAATTAGCAACCTCTTACGTTCACGTTTATCCTGGCAAGCAAGAATAGCTTCAGAAGATTCAGCATCAAAAAGATAACCCTCAGGAATAGAAGGCATAGGTTCATCATCACTAACATCATCGTGTTCAGGTTCAATAATTTATCTTTCTCTAGACCTAGCAATTTGCTCATCAAGATATTCACCAAGTGGCACAGTAGTATCAAGCATAGAAGTAGTTTCATCATAAGTATCATGCATAGCAGAAGTGGCATCATCAATAACGTGCGACATATCAGAATCAATAGCAGTAGTAGGTTTAGGTGTCGCAAACTTACTCATAACAGAAGGAGAATCTAGTGCAAGGCTAGATGGCAGTTCCTTACCTCCCCTCATAGTTGAGGGCAAAATAGTAGTTCGATCATCTTGCAAGTTCTTCATAGTGTCCAGCAGATATAAATCCCAAGTGACTCAAAGAATAGAGCTATGCTCCCCGGCAACGGCGCCAGAAAATAGTCTTGATAACCCACAAGTATAGGGGATGCAACAGTTTTCGAGGCTAGAGTATTCAACCCAAATATATTGATTCGACACAAGGGGAGCCAAAGAATATTCTCCAGTATTAGCAGCTGAGTTGTCAATTCAACCACACCTGGAAACTTAGTATCTGCAGCAAAGGGTTTAGTAGCAAAGTAATATGATAGTAGTGGTAACGGTAACAAGAGTAAAGACAGTAAAAGTAATGTTTTTGGTATTTTGTAGTGATTGTAACAGTAGCAACGGAAAAGTAAATAAGTGTAAACCAGTATATGGAAAACTCGTAGGCACTGGATTAGTGATGGATAATTATGCTGGATGTGGTTCGTCATGTAACAGTTATAACATAGGGTGACACAGAACTAGCTCCAGTTCATCAATGTAATGTAGGCATGTATTCCGTATATAGTCATACGTGCTTATGGAAAAGAACTTGCATGACATCTTTTGTCCTACCCTCCCGTGGCAGTGGGGTCCTATTGGAAACTAAGGGATATTAAGGCCTCCTTTTAATAGAGAACCGGAACAAAGCATTAGCACATAGTGAATACATGAACTCCTCAAACTATGGTCATCACCGGGAGTGGTCCCGATTATTGTCACTTCGGGGTTGCCAGATCATAACACATAGTAGGTGACTATAGACTTGCAAGATAGGATCTAGAACACACATATATTCATGAAAACATAATAGGTTCAGATCTGAAATCATGGCACTCGGGCCCTAGTGACAAGCATTAAGCATAGCAAAGTCATAGCAACATCAATCTCAGAACATAATGGATACTAGGGATCAAACCCTAACAAAACTAACTCGATTACATGATAAATCTCATCCAACCCATCACTGTCCAGCAAGTCTACGATGCAATTGCTCACACACGGCGGTGAGCATCATGAAATTGGTGATGGTGGATGGTTGATGATGACGACGGCGACGAATCCCCCTCTCTGAAGCCCGAAACAGACTCCAGATCAGCCCTCCCAAGAGAGATTAGGGCTTGGCGGCGGCTCCGTATCGTAAAACGCGATGATTTCTTCTCTCTGATTTTTTTCTCCCCGAAAGCCAATATATGGAGTTGGAGTTGGCGTCGGAGGGCCACCAGGGGGCCCACAAGGTAGGGGCGGTGCACCCAGGGGGAGCGCCCCCACCCACGTGAGCAGGGTGTGGGCCCCCTGGTCTTCATCTTTTGCGAGGATTTTTCTTTATTTTTTCTAAGGTGTTCCGTGGAGTTTCAGGACATTCCGAGAACTTTTATTTTCTGCACAAAAAACAACACCATGGCAATTCTGCTGAAAACAACGTCAGTCCGGGTTAGTTCCATTCAAATCATACAAGTTAGAGTCTAAAACAAGGGCAGAAGTGTTTGGAAAAGTAGATACGACGGAGACGTATCACGTACCCGACCCCAAGACTGGTTCAATCCGTACGATGTCGGTTTCCCAACTTCGAGGCGGCGGGGGGGAGGGGGGTGTCGTCCAACGCATGCGCTCAAACTTTATTTGGTCTAACATGGCACACATAGTAATAGGAAACCATCATGGTCAAACCTTTCTCGTTGTTGGGTCAAAGGGATAGATTGTGTGGGCCGCTCTCATTGTCGGTAAAGGATAATATATATACCTCGGGGAGCCCACAGATATGTGCAACGTTTATAAACCGCACAAGGGAGACATGCTTGATCAAAACACCCTACCCCCTATATCCTGCATGCGACCTAAAAAAGGTTTATATAATCGTCATGATAGGTCACCATAGAGTCAATCGTTCTTTAATTTTTCAGAGCAAAAAATAATCAATAAAAACCTAGTCTACAAATTAGCAAAACAAGGATCCCAAGGTTTATATAATCGCCATGACATGTCACTATAGAGATATTTATCTCTTTATCTCTATAATGACCGTGTCATAGCATTTAAATGAAGCTTGAGATATGTAACTTCCCATCAAGTCACCCATCCTTGGACTACTGCAGCCCGAGCACGCTTAACTTCTGCATTCTATTCGACTAGGCTAGCGGATGGGAAGCCGCACCTTGCTGATAGGAATTGCCTCCTTGCCTTTAAGGCGTTTCCCGTTGGTCACCCTATGGGACCTACTCCCTCCTATCACTCACATTTGTGCTTTTAGAAACAATGTGCGATATTTACATGGCCAGTGTGTCGCCACCCAGCCTTCAATGAGCACTGACACTGGTAGCGGGAAAACGATGGGAGAAAAGGCAGGAAACCAATGAGAGGAGTGACGGGAAACAGTAGCCTGTTTGGATATATAACAACATTAATATAGAAAACTTAGTAGAGAAGGAAGCGTGAGCTAGCACAACGCATGCGCACATTGCTTACCCATATACTTCATGTGCTGTCAAAAGGGCTGAAGATTGTCGTTCAATCTGGGAGCATCCAACGGTGCAGACATACAATCCATGGGGTTTGAGTTCTGGCCAATCAGAACACACGACTCAGATCGCGCGCATAGTAGGGGGAGGGGGCAACGGCCATAGTTTGGTAGGCACACGACTTTCGTGAGTGATCCGTGTGCTATTTGAAAACATTTCGTGAGAAGAATCTCGGTTTTTAAATCCCCGTAAATCCAAAACTTGCCAAAAAATCATGAAACTTGGCATGGTGTCACGACATGGCACATATATGTCGAGGACTTTTTTTTGTCCATTTTGGCGCAAGTTTTATTACAAGCCTCTTACAAACTGGAGCTTCTCTCAAAGAAGACTCGTGGTTCCGATAGGGAAACGTGTCCCCCTTGTGGGTGAAACGATAATCATTGCCTCTTTTCCCCTTGTATTTTCTTCTACGGGCAACATGGAACGACAGGATATCTGCGCTGAAATTTAAACTTATTCAGGGTTCGTTTGGCCTTTTTATACACTAATTGAGTTTCCTAGGCATTTAATGTCCATAATTAGAATCTGAACTACAAATACATGCTCCAGTTCACCAAAATGGCTAGAAAAATTATACATGTGTCCTTGGGTGCATGATAGAAAAGCGCAAAGTTATGACGATATCTAAGGCAATGATCATGAATATAGGCATCATGTCTGTGACAAGTAGACCGACTCCTACCTGCATCTACTACTATTACTCCACACATCGACCGCTATCCAGCATGCATCTAGAGTATTAATTTCATAAGAACGGAGTAACGCCTTAAGCAAGATGACATGATGTAGAGGAATAAACTCAAGTAATATGATATAAACCCCATCTTTTTATCCTTAATGGCAACAATTCAATACGTGCCTCGCTACCCCTACTATGTCACTGGGTGAGGACACCGCAAGATTGAACCCAAAACTAAGCACCTCTCCCGTTGCAAGAAAAACCAATCTAGTTGACCAAACCAAACCAATAATTCGAAGAGAAATACGAAGATATATCAAATCATGCATATAAGAATTCAAAAAAGACTCCAATAATATTCATAGATAATCTGATCATAAATCCACAATTCATCAGATCTCAACAAGCACACCGAAAAAGAAGATTACATCGAATAGATCTCCACGAACAACGCGGAGAACATGGTATTAAAGATCAAAGAGAGAGAGAGAAGAAGCCATCTAGCTATTAGCTATGGACCCGTAGGTCTGTGGTAAACTACTCACATATCATCGGGAGGGCAATAGGGTTGATGTAGAAGCCCTCCGTGATCGAATCCCCCTCTGGCAGATCGCTGGAAAAGGTCCCAAGATGGGATCTCACAAGAACAGAAGCTTGCGGCGGCGGAAAAGTATTTTTGTGGAGGCTTCTGGTGGTTTGGGAATATTTTAGGATTTATAGAGCTGAGACGGAGGTCGGTGGACTCCCGAGGGACCCACAAGCCAGGGGACGCCCTGGCGCCCCCCTGGCTTGTGATGCCCTCGGGACTCTTCTGGCCCCCTTCCCAAGTTTGATAGGTGTCTTTTGGTCCAAGAAAAATTATTGCGAAAGTTTTATTCCGTTTCAATATTCCTTTCTAAAAAAGTCAAAAACAAGGAAAAAACAACTGACACTGGGAACTAGGTTAATAGGTTAGTCCTAAAAAATGATATAAAATAGTACAGTAATGCATATAAAACATTCAAGATAGATATATAGCATGAACAATAAAAAATTATAGATATGTTGGAGACGTATCAAACCCAGGTGCCATAAATAACATATTGATCTTACTACCACTTCACCACTATAACTTCGCTGTAATCTATCCCAAAACTGTTTTATTTGAAAGATGTTTCAGTCCCAGTACAAATCTTTTTTAAAAAGGAAACATAAATTTGAACAAGAATTCATAAATTTTAAAAAAGTTCATCAATTTTAAATAAAATATCATGGTTTTTCAAAGAAATGTTCGCAAAAACAAAAAAAATAAGTTCATTAATTTTAAAAAAGATAATAATTTTAAAAAAGTTCACCAGATTTAAAAATAAACAAAGATTTGAAAAAAGCTCATCGATTTTGATAAAAAGAAGTTCATGAATTTGAGAAAAGTTCACCGAGTTTTGAAAAAGCTCACAGAGTTGAAAAAAGTTCATCGATTTTGATAAAAAAAAAGTTCACGAATTTGTAAAAATTTCAGTGCTTCTGCAAAAAAATTACAAATTTTAAAAAATTTCATCGACTATAAAAATATTCACAGATTTTCATAAAAATTTCATCAATTTTGAAAAAAAAATTGGACTCTGAAAAAAAATGTTGATCGATTCTGATAAGAAAAGTTCACGCATCTTGAAAAAATAAAGAAAACGGAAAAAAGAGAAAGAAAATTAAAAAAAGGAGAAAGAAGAAAAAGAATGAAACAAATCACGTGAGGTAGGTGGACTAGTTGGCTATTAGGTTAACAATGAACTAGAGATCGAGGGGTCGAATCCCGTCAAGGCGTAGGTTTTTAAGAACAGAAAACAGAATGGTAAATGGGCCGGTCCAACACGGATTAGGATTTGGCTGTTTGCGCTGATGCCTTTAACCGAGGGTGTTTTATAGGGACTTAAACTGGGCATTTGAGACTCATGAAATAAGAAATAAGACTCTTAAGGAGGAACTTATAAGGACTTATAGTTGTAATATAGTCTTATAGGAATTTATAAGTCCCAGAAACCAAACAGGTAGGGACTTTTTAAGGACTTGAAACTTATAAGTTAAAAGTCCTAGGACTTATGAACCAAACAGGGCCGTATTTGTACCCAACCAAACCCAGGGGCGGTTGCTTCAAAAAAAACCCAGGGGCGGTTCGGGGAAAGAGAGATAAACGAGGACTACTCCTCCAGTCCTCCTCAAGATAAATGAGGAGGTAAGATACTCTTCCTCTTATCCCCTTGCCTCGTGCCGCCGCCACCGGACCAATCCACAGCCAATCCAATCCCCCGCTGTCTCTTTTTGGCCGCCGGCGATGGCGCTGGTGCCCAACCCCAGCGTTCCGGGTATCCGGATCTGCCGGCCGAAAATCATATCTGACTACCCTTTGCCCGACGAAGAATCCAATTCCAGATCTTATCTGCTGAAGAAGATCGGCTCCTTCTACCGCAAGGCGCGGAGGCGGCTCGACAGCCACCGCCGCCGCGTGCAGGCGCACGGCCTCTGCGTCGGCCTCCTCGACCCGGTCTCCAACATCGTCATCAACAGTATCACCGACTCCTACAAATGTGAGCGCAAACGCGAGGGCGAGGTTGTGCTACAGGAGGACCTGCGGCGCCGTTCGCTTGACGGCCTGGTGGTCTTCCTCACCCGCATGTTCCCCAACCTCGCGGAGGGCCTGGCCGTGCACTACCTGCGCGTCGCCAAGGCCGACGTCCTCATCGCTGCCTGCATTCATTGATTATATCTTTTGTCCGAACTGCCTTGCGAGTACTTTCAAAGTACTCACCTGGCTTGTTGATTTGGCCAGATATTGATGAAGGCGATCTCATGGATGAAGAGTTTGATAGCGAGTCCGACGCCTAGAGGAGTACCAGTCAGTCCCGTGCGATCCTGTTTTGATCACTGTAGTATCCGCTTCCGCAATCCCAGAATAAATACATCGAGCCTCACCTCGACGCTCGATTAGCTGCCAGTTAGGAGTCAAGTCATCCACCACTTATCCTCGAGCTAGTAGTATGCCACCACACCCCTGTGTCATAACCGCCCTTATGTAAGATATTGGCGAGTTTGTAATAAATTGTTGAGCAGCCTCAGCTCAGCCCTGTAATATATTTGATGCTACTGATTCTCTGTTTATCAAGCATTGTCTCCAGAAGGATGACTTTTTCCTATACTGGGATTTAAAGATCGATTTTTCTCAATATTTATTTATTGAAAAAGTCGGTCGTGACAATCAAGCACTTCTTTTTGACCTTTAAGTACTTGTTCTACTTGAGTAGTAACCATAGAAGCATGTTTGCTAACAAGTTTAAGTTCACCTCTAATATCAGTCATATAATCACCCAAGTGTTTAATCATGAAGGTATTCCGTTTTAATTGTCTACCAAAATAAGCATTAAAGTCATCTTGCTTAAACATAAAGTCATCAAACTCATCCAAGCACTGACTAGCAATTTTAGTAGGAGGCACTTCAGCTTTATCATATCTATAGAGAGAACTTACCTTTACTACCTATGTCAGGATATCGGGAGGTTCTTCATTAAATAAGTAATTGAGATCATATACTTCTTCAACAGGCGGTAAATTAAGACCATGTATTTCTTCAATAGGAGGTAAATTCTTAACATCTTCACCTTTAATACCTTTTTCTTTCATAGATTTCTTTGCCTCTTGCATATCTTCGGGACTGAGAAATAGAACACCTCTCTTCTTCGGAGTTGGTTTAGGAATAGGCTCAGTAATTGGCTCTGGAACTGGCTCAGGAGTTAGCTCGGGAGGTGCCCAATTATTTTCATTTGCCAACATATTATTCAATAGAATTTCAGCATGATCCGGTGTTCTTTCCCTGAAAAGAGAACCGGCACAACTATCCAGGTAATCTCTGGAAGCATCAGTTAGTCCATTATAAAAGATATCAAATATTTTAGGTTTCTTAAGAGGATGATCAGGCAAAGCATTAAGTAACTTGAGAAGCCTCCCCCAAGCTTGTGGGAGACTCTCTTCTTCAATTTGCACAAAATTGTATATTTCCCTCAAAGCAGCTTGTTTCTTATGAGCGGGGAAATATTTTGCAGAGAAGTAATAAATCATATCCTGGGGACTTTGCACACAACCAGGATCAAGAGAATTATACCATATCTTAGCATCACCCTTTAATGAGAACGGAAATATCTTAAGTAAATAAAGGTAGCGCGATCTCTCATTATTAGTAAACAGGGCAGCTAGATCATTTAACTTAGTAAGATGTGCCACAACAATTTCAGACTCATAGCCATAAAAAGGATCAGATTAAACCAAAGTAATTATATCTGGATCAACAGAAAAATCATAATAGTCCTGATCAGGAACACTAATAGGTGAAGTAGCATAAGCAGGGTCGGGTCTCATCCTATCTCTAAAAGATTCTTTACTCCATTTAATTAGCAACCTCTTACGTTCACGTTTATCCTGGCAAGCAAGAATAGCTTCAGAAGATTCAGCATCAAAAAGATAACCCTCAGGAATAGAAGGCATAGGTTCATCATCACTAACATCATCGTGTTCAGGTTCAATAATTTCTCTTTCTCTAGACCTAGCAATTTGCTCATCAAGATATTCACCAAGTGGCACAGTAGTATCAAGCATAGAAGTAGTTTCATCATAAGTATCATGCATAGCAGAAGTGGCATCATCAATAACGTGCGACATATTAGAATCAATAGCAGTAGTAGGTTTAGGTGCCGCAAACTTACTCATAACAGAAGGAGAATCTAGTGCAAGGCTAGATGGCAGTTCCTTACCTCCCCTCATAGTTGAGGGCAAAATAGTAGTTCGATCATCTTGCAAGTTCTTCATAGTGTCCAGCAGATATAAATCCCAAGTGACTCAAAGAATAGAGCTATGCTCCCCGGCAACGGCGCCAGAAAATAGTCTTGATAACCCACAAGTATAGGGGATGCAACAGTTTTCGAGGCTAGAGTATTCAACCCAAATATATTGATTCGACACAAGGGGAGCCAAAGAATATTCTCCAGTATTAGCAGCTGAGTTGTCAATTCAACCACACCTGGAAACTTAGTATCTGCAGCAAAGTGTTTAGTAGCAAAGTAATATGATAGTAGTGGTAACGGTAACAAGAGTAAAGACAGTAAAAGTAATGTTTTTGGTATTTTGTAGTGATTGTAACAGTAGCAACGGAAAAGTAAATAAGTGTAAACCAGTATATGGAAAACTCGTAGGCACTGGATTAGTGATGGATAATTATGCTGGATGTGGTTCGTCATGTAACAGTTATAACATAGGGTGACACAGAACTAGCTCCAGTTCATCAATGTAATGTAGGCATGTATTCCGTATATAGTCATACGTGCTTATGGAAAAGAACTTGCATGACATCTTTTGTCCTACCCTCCCGTGGCAGCGGGGTCCTATTGGAAACTAAGGGATATTAAGGCCTCCTTTTAATAGAGAACCGGAACAAAGCATTAGCACATAGTGAATACATGAACTCCTCAAACTATGGTCATCACCGGGAGTGGTCCCGATTATTGTCACTTCGGGGTTGCCGGATCATAACACATAGTAGGTGACTATAGACTTGCAAGATAGGATCTAGAACACACATATATTCATGAAAACATAATAGGTTCAGATCTGAAATCATGGCACTCGGGCCCTAGTGACAAGCATTAAGCATAGCAAAGTCATAGCAACATCAATCTCAGAACATAATGGATACTAGGGATCAAACCCTAACAAAACTAACTCGATTACATGATAAATCTCATCCAACCCATCACCGTCCAGCAAGTCTACGATGCAATTACTCACACACGGCGGTGAGCATCATGAAATTGGTGATGGTGGATGTAACGCCCGGATAATTAGGCTACAGTAAAACTCTTTTAATGATGCCATGTCATCCGTGTTACTGTTGCTAATCAAGTGGTAGTTCAAAATCATTGCAAATTCAAAATATGAATTAGTGACAAACACCCTAAGTTTTCAAAAGGCAAAGCGAAAATGTTCGGGGGTTGCCAAATATTGCACTGGTAATTATGGTGAAGCAAACACCATTTTATAAAATGCCTAAATGCCCTAAAACTAAATAAAACAGAAAGGGAAATAAATAAAAGAAAGAGATTACAAAAGAAAAAAAACAAAAGGGGGGGGGAAGCCCCCTGGACCAGCCAGCCCAACCCACCCGCACGGCCGTCGCCAACCCCCTGGCCCGCAGCCAGACTGGCCGGCCCAGCCGGCCCAGCCCCCGCACCGCGTCCCCTTCCCCTGTTCCCCCGACCCGGGTCGGAACAGGGCGCGTCCCAGCCGAACCCACCTCGCCGGCGGCGAGGCGTGGGGATAAGGACGCCGACGCCGCGCCCCTCGGTCTCTCCTCCCACTCGCCCCCACTCTCCCCTCGGTCCTTGCGCCTCTCCCTCTCCCATCCTTCCCCCACCACGCAACCGAGCGCCACCATGGCCTCGCCGCCGTGAATCGCACGGCCACAGTCGCCGCCTCGCCGTGCCTGCGTGTCCGTCGACGCCTCCGTCACCTTCCTCGCCTACCGGAGGCCTCAGCTGGAGCTCGGAGGCGCTGCAGCATCGGATCCCCTTCGTCCCCTTCTCCGGCTGCCATCGATCTTCTTCGTCTCCGGCGCCGCCCCCTGCAGCTCCTAAACCGCCACCGAGCCTTCTTGTGTGCTCCACGGTGAGCTCTCCTTCCTCTCCGCTCTCTTCTCCTCGCCCCAACGTGCTCGTAATCACCGCCTCGTACGTGCCCGAACCCATCACCGCGGGAGCTCATCGCCGACGAGCTTCCGGCGACCAAATGGTCCCGCTCCAGTGCCCGTTTAGCTCGCCCCCGCACGTAGAGCCTGCCTAGCCTCTTCTTTTGCTCCGTAGCCCGCTGTTCCGCCGTCTCCGACATCCACCCGTACGAGTCGCCGCCTCCGCTGCTCGCCGGCGTGGTTCTGGTCATCCCCGAGACCAACCCGTAGCCCCATGCGACGCGCGACGTCGTTAGCTTTCGAACGGGAGTAGCCACGCCCGTTTTGGGCCACCGTGGCGGAATCCCGAAGCTCGCCAGCGTCCTCCGCCGTGTTTTGGCTTGCCAAAGCCAACTCCGGCGCCGGCATCCGACGTGGCTGACCTGGGGCTACCACCAGGGTCACTGCCAACGGGCCCCACGGGCCCCAGTTGACTGGGTTGACCAGTCAACCCTGCTGACTTGGCAACCCCCAGCCACTGACCAGTGGGGCCCACCCCCCTAATTAACAGGAATTAATTAAATTAGTTTAGTTAACCTAAATTAGACAATGACAGGTGGGCCCAGTAGTTTAATAACTGAATTTAGATTAGTTTGAACCCTGTTTAACCCACTGTCTATGACAGGTGGGTCCCCCATGTCAATTTGACTAGTCAACCGAACTGCTGGCTGCTGACGTCACTCTTATGTCATGCTGACGTCATAAATTCATTTTCGAATTAAATAATTAATTAATTAAATTTCAGAAATTATTATAATCTTTAGAAAATCATATCTTTTAATCCGTAACTCGGATGAAAATACTTTCTACATGAAAGTTGCTCAGAACGACGAGACGAATCCGGATACGCAGCCCGTTCGTCCGCCACACACCCCTAGCATACCGAACATGCAACTTTCCCCCTCCGGTTCACCGGTCCGAAAACGCGAAACACCGGGAATACTTTCCCGGATGTTTTCCCCCTTCGTCGGTATCACCTACTACCGCGATTGGGCACACCTAGCATTGTTACTTGTCATGTCATGCATCGATATGCATTTGTTTGCATTGTATTCATTGTTTCTTCCCCCTCTTCTCTCCGGTAGACTACGAGACCGACGCTGCTGCTGCCCAGTTCGACTACGGAGTTGACGACCCCTCTCTCTTGCCAGAGCAACCAGGCAAGCCCCCCCCTTTGATCACCAGATATCGCCTATTCTACTCTCTATACTGCTTGCATTAGAGTAGTGTAGCCTGTTACTGCTTTCCGTTGATCCTATTCTGATGCATAGCCTGACATTGTTGCTACACCTGTTGATACCTTACCTGCAATCCTAAATGCTTAGTATAGGATGCTAGTTTATCATCATTGGCCCTACATTCTTGTCAGTCTGCCTTGCTATACTATTGGGCCGTGATCACTCGGGAGGTGATCACGGGTATATACTATACATACATACATACTATACAGATGGTGACTAAAGTCGGGTCAGCTCGAAGAGTACCCGCGAGTGATTCACGGATTGGGGGCTGAAAGGACCTTTGTCCCGACGGCCCTCTGTGTGGATCTTTGAGGCGGAGCGACAGGGCAGGTTGAGACCGCCTAGGAGAGAGGTGGGCCTGGCCCTGTTCGGCGTTCGCGGATACTTAACACGCTTAACGAGATCTTGGTATTTGATCTGAGTTGGCTACGAGCCTATACGCACTAACCATCTACGCGGGAGTAGTTATGGGTATCCCGACGTCGTGGTATCAGCCGAAGCACTTCAGACGTCAGCGACGGAGCGGCGCGCGCCGGATTGGAACGTAAGCCTGCTCTTGTATTAAGGGGGCTAGTTCTGCTTCCGGCCGCCCTCGCAGCGTGCAGGTGTGCTATGGGCGATGGGCCCAGACCCCTGTGCGCTTAGGTTTAGACCGGCGTGCTGGCCTCTCTGTTTTGCCTAGGTGGGGCTGCGACGTGTTGATCTTCCGCGGCCGGGCATGACCCAGGAAAGTGTGTCCGGCCAAATGGGATCGAGCGTGTTGGGTTATGTGGTGCACCCCTGCAGGGAAGTTAATCTATTCGAATAGCCGTGATCTTCGGTAACAGGACGACTTGGAGTTGTACCTTGACCTTATGACAACTAGAACCGGATACTTAATAAAACACACCCTTCCAAGTGCCAGATACAACCGGTGGTCGCTCTACCTCAGGGATATGAGGAGGGGATCGCCGGGTAGGATTATGCTATGAGATGCTATTTGGAGATGCTACTTGGAGGACTTCAATCTACTCTCTTCTACTTGATGCAAGACGGAGGCTGACCAGAAGCGTAGTCTTCGATAAGGACTAGCTATCCCCCTCTTATTCTGGCATTCTGCAGTTCAGTCCACTGATATGGCCTCCTTACACATATACCCATGCATATGTAGTGTAGTTCCTTGCTTGCGAGTACTTTGGATGAGTACTCACGGTTGCTTTCTCCCCCCTTTTTTCCCCTTTCCTTTCTTTCTGGTTGTCGCAACCAGATGCTGGAGTCCAGGAGCCAGACGCCACCGTCGACGACGACCCCTACTACACCGGAGGTGCCTACTACTACGTGCTGCCCGCTGACGACGACCTGGAGTAGTTTAGGAGGATCCCAGGCAGGAGGCCTGCGCCTCTTTCGATCTGTATCCCAGTTTGTGCTAGCCTTCTTAAGGCAACTTGTTTAACTTATGTCTGTACTCAGATATTGTTGCTTCCGCTGACTCGTCTATGATCGAGCACTTGTATTCGAGCCCTCGAGGCCCCTGGCTTGTATTATGATGCTTGTATGACTTATTTTATTTTTAGAGTTGTGTTGTGATATCTTCCCGTGAGTCCCTGATCTTGATCGTACACATTTGCGTGCATGATTAGTGTACGATTGAATCGGGGGCGTCACAAGTTGGTATCAGAGCCGACTGCCTGTAGGAATCCCCCTTCCACACTCCTTGGCCGAAGTCGAGTCTAGTCATTACAAAAACTTTTACTAACTTGGCTGTGTGCCTTACGGGCCCACGTCGCCATTGGGTGGTACTAGGATCTTTTACTCCTCGACCTTTACTCTGGGACTCTGAACTCTTTTCTACTCGGGTTAAACGAATTTACTAACTCTGACATTAGGATCCCGTTACCACGTTCACCCCAAAGTTGGATAAGCCATAGTTATTCTGCAGGATAGCATTTTGAATAGTGCCCGTGTTGTCATTTGACTCCATTGAAACATCTTTGTTTTCAGATGGAACCTGCGAGGCAGGTCGTGCGCCACACTGCGGCCATTGGTGCCTCAGGATCACCTGCTGTGCTAGCTGATATGATGACCTATCTGGGTTATCGCTGGCACCCTGAGTACACCGTCTACGAGGAGTACCAGGACTTTAACCAGGAGCAGTACCGTGCCATCGTCCACCTCTACTCTCGGGAGTATGAGTCCACTACCGTGCTGCACACCGCTCATGGTGTTGGAGTGACCATCGAGATGGCAGTCCACGATGCTGCTCATGCTGCTCTGACACGTCTTCGTGGAGAGTATCAGGCATTGGACACTTCCCCTTTCAGGCACATTCCTATCGCATCTGACGTTGGTGCGGAGGGATACTACACTGCCGCCTACTCCACCGTCACCCGAGAGCCTTTCCACCATCAGCGCCTGGTTCTGCATGCTGATGGGCTGGACCGAGCTAACAGAGCTCTTCGCCACGAGTTGTACACCACTCGTCAGCACCTTTACAGGGCTCTGACGCGGTTGCACCCCTTTGTCCGGTCTGGACAGCTGCCGCGTTCTGCGATCTACCCAGCCAGGACCGTGATGCCCCACGGTGTCGGATGGCCAGAGGTGGGAGGCTACTCTCCCGCACTTGGTCCTCTTCTGCCACCTGAGCGTCGGGTTCTACACCAGAGTATCCGCGGCCCCCAGGCCACTGACGTGGAGGACTATCCGTTGCCTCACTACCAGCTGTCAGGTTACAGCTACCTTCACAGTACCTCCTGGGACTGATGTAGTCTTGCTCATTAGTCTTAGATGCACTCGCGAGCCTGCGTGCCGCCTATGATGACTTAATCTATGTACTGAACTCTGTGTACTGAACTCTATGTCCGACCCCTTTTGTAAGTTATGCCGACTATCTATGTGGTATCTGTCGTGCTCCTTTCATTATGCATGTTTCATCATGAATGACTCTTGTCTATGCAAATTTCTCAATACTGAACTACCCCTGTTATATATTAGCAGGATGGTTAGACCAGCTGGTCGTGGTCGTGGTGGCAACTTCCCACCACCGCCTGAGTACATGGCTGGTATGATCCAACAGCTTGAGATGAATCGCCAGTTCATGGAAAACGTGATGGCTCAGTTTCCTCGCCCCAATATGAACCAGCATCCAAACACAACAACTCTGCAGGATTTCATACGCCTCAATCCAAGTGTGTACCGCAGCTCAACCCAGCCGCTGGATGCTGATGACTGGCTCCGTGACATCACCTATGAGATGGAGTCTGCTGATGTAGCCCCTGCCAGCTATGTCACTTTTGCTTCCTTCTTCCTGAAGGGACCCGCAGCTCAATGGTGGGACAGCCACAGGCGTACTCTGCCAGTTGGGACAATCATCTCCTGGCCAGACTTTCAGGCTGCCTTCCGTGCCCGCTTCATTCCTCAGGGAATCATGGACAGGAAGAAGCGTGAGTTTCGCAACCTCACCCAAGGCAACAAGACTGTTGAAGCTTATCAGCGGGAGTTTCTGGACTTATCCCGCTATGCTGAAGAAGAAATTGCAACTGATGCTCGTAGACAGGAGAAGTTCCGTGAAGGCCTTCAAGCTGACATCAAGCTCACACTTCTAGTGCATGACTTTGCCGATTTCGCCACCTTGGTGAACAAGGCCATCAATGTCGAGACTGGTCTGCAAGAACACCAGAGCTCTCAAAGGCGCAACCATGACACGGGCTCATCTTCGGGCCCGCCCTCGCAGAAGCGTAAGATATGGATCCCGAACAGCATGTACCGTCCAAATGCACCAGCCCCAAGGCAGTCTTACGCTGCACCTCGTCTGCCTACTGCTCCAACTAGGCAGCCAAGGCTTCCAGCTCTGCCACCCCAAGCTCCTGTTCCCACTCCCAATAATGGCATGTGCTACAAGTGTGGTCAACCAGGTCACCGTGCTAGGGATTGCTTTCAGAATCAGAATCAACTGGCCCTTCCAGCTACTGGCCGTGGAAACAACCAGACCCGCAATAACAATGCCAAGTCTTATGGCCGTGTTCATGCCAACCACGTTGATCTGAATGAAGCTCAAGACCAGCCTGCTACTGTGATGGGTACACTCCTCGTAAATTCAGTACCAGCATCCGTTTTATTTGATACTGGTGCATCGCATTCATTCATGTCTGAAGATTTCGCATTCATGCATGGCATTAAAAGTGAAGACATGAATGCTTCACTATTAGTACACACCCCTACGGGCCAATGTCGAACCTCCATGATTTGCAAGGACGTCCCCGTTGAAATCGAAGGACTGGAATTCCTTGTCTCTCCCATCGTACTGAAGTCCTGTAGCATTGATCTCATTCTGGGAATGGATTGGTTAAAGGCGCATACCGCTTCTATCGTTTGCGCCACCAAGACCGTCCATCTACTACACCCTTCTGATGAAATAATTAGCTACGATGCTCATCTGGTTCGGAATGCCGAGGCCAGACTTTATGCCTTAAACGCATTGAACGCTGCACCACTTGAGGGCATTGAAAACATTCCCGTCGTGCGTGAATTCTTAGACGTCTTTCCTGAAGAACTCCCAGGGATTCCCCCTGCTAGAGCTGTCGAATTCGTCATCGACTTGAAACCAGGCACCACTCCTATAGCCAAGCGACCCTACAAGATGCCGCCGCATGAACTCCTTGAGCTTAAGGAGGAAATCGATAAATCTCTTCGAAGTGGTTTCATTCGCCCAAGTTGCTCTCCTTGGGGAGCACCTTCTCTCTTTGTCAAGAAGAAAGATGGGACAAACCGATTGGTCCAAGACTACCGTCCTATAAATCAAGCTACCATTCAGAATAAGTATCCTCTTCCTCGGATCAATGATCTGTATGATCAATTGGCTGGATCATCAGTGTTCTCTAAACTCGACTTGAGGTTGGGTTACCACCAGATCCGTGTTCGTGAGGAAGATATCCCCAAGACCGCATTTCGTGACTCGATACGGATCTTACGAGTACACCGTCATGTCTTTCGGCTTAACCAATGCTCCAGCCACCTTCTCTCGCCTGATGAACTATATATTCATGGATTACCTCGACAAGTTCGTCGTGGTTTATCTGGATGATATTCTGGTATTTTCCAAGAACGAAGAGGAACATGCTGAACATCTTCGCCTCGTGCTGGAAAAGCTACGAGAGCATCAACTTTATGCCAAATTCTCCAAATGTGAATTCTGGCTTCCCGAAGTAACCTATCTCGGGCATGTCATCTCTAAGGATGGCATTGCCGTCAACCCTGAACGAGTTCAGGCTATTCTCGATTGGACTCCTCCGAAGAACGTTAAGCAAGTCAGAAGTTTTCTCGGTCTCGCCAGCTACTGCCGTCGATTCGTCGAGAACTTCTCCAAGATTGCCAGGCCTCTGACTAACCTATTGCATAAGGGCGTCAAGTTCCAGTGGACAGACAAATGTCAGGAAAGCTTCCAGGCACTCAAGGACAAGTTGACTTCTGCCCCAGTACTAGCTCCACCTGATACTAAGAAGGACTTCGTCATTTACTGCGACGCTTCCCGTCAAGGATTAGGTTGTGTCCTAATGCAAGAGCGCAAAGTGGTTGCTTATGCCTCTCGTCAATTGCGCCCTCACGAAGAGAACTACCCAGTTCACGACCTCGAACTTGCTGCTGTCATTCATGCACTAAAACAGTGGCGACATTACCTACTCGGTAATCGTTGCGAGATCTTCACTGACCACCAAAGTCTGAAGTATCTATTTACTCAGCCAGACCTGAACCTCCGTCAGCAGAGATGGATGGAGACTGTTGCAGACTTTGATTTGGGTATTTCCTATACCCCAGGCAAGGCTAATGTAATGGCTGATGCCTTGAGCCGCAAGTCTTACTGCAACTACCTCCAGGTTCACAAAGTTCAGCCCTCACTCGTTGAAGAATTCAGAAAGCTGAACCTCCATATTGTTCCTCCGGGTGCTCTCGCTCCCCCTCCTCCGGAGTTCCGCAAGATGAATCTCCGTGTTGTTTCCCAGGGTTCCCTCTATACCCTGGCTGTTGAACCCGATCTCGTGGGCACCATAAAGACAATGCAGGGATTTGACTCTGAAGTCTACAAGATTAAGAAAGACCTCAAAGAAGGAAGTTCCTCATCCTTCACTATTGCCGATGATGGCGCCTTGTACTTCAAAGGCCGCCTAGTGGTGCCGTGTAAGAAGGAAAACCTGAATATGACTCAGGAGGTTATGAAAGAAGCTCATGATACGCCTCTATGTATCCATCCTGGTAGTACGAAGATGTATCAAGACATTCGTCAGAGATTCTGGTGGTCTAACATGAAGCAAGACATTGCTCGTTATGTTGCTGAATGTGACGTTTGCCGTCGTATCAAAGTAGAACATCAAAGGCCTGCTGGAACTCTGCAACCTATATCTATTCCTGAATGGAAATGGGACCACGTCGAGATGGACTTCGTTACTGGATTTCCCAAATCGCAAAAGGGTAATGATGCTATTCTTGTCGTCATAGACCGACTTTCTAAGGTTGCACATTTTCTGGCGGTCAAAGAAACGATCACTGCTAGTCAGCTTGCAACTCTCTACATGACCAGAATTGTCTCGCTCCACGGTATTCCATTGGTAATCAGTTTAGACCGTGGCAGCTTATTCACTTCAAGATTCTGGGCAAGTTTCCAAGAAGCTATGGGCACTCATCTGTCTTTCAGCACTGCTTTTCATCCTCAGTCACAAGGGCAAGTTGAACGTGTCAACCAAGTTCTCGAAGACATGCTTCGAGCTTGTGTTATATCCTTCGGCAAGAAATGGGAGGAATCTCTCCCATATGCTGAGTTCTCTTATAATAATAGCTATCAAGCTAGTCTGAAGATGGCCCCCTTCGAAGTGTTATATGGACGAAAGTGCCGAACCCCTCTGAACTGGTCAGAAACTGGGGAACGTCCACTCTTGGGTCCGGATATTATCCAACATGCCGAAGAGCAAGTCCGCATTATTCGCGAGAATCTCAAGACTGCTCAGTCACGCCAAAAGAGTAATTATGACCGTCATCATAAAGACATGGTCTATCAACCTGGCGAAAAGGCCTATCTTCGAGTTAGACCAATGAAGGGTGCTCACCGCTTTGGGATCAAGGGCAAGCTAGCTCCTCGCTATATTGGCCCATTCACTATTCTCGAGAGGCGTGGAAAAGTGGCATATCAACTGGAGCTTCCGCCGAACCTTTCTCAGGTTCACGATGTGTTCCATGTATCACAGCTCCGCCGCTGCTTCAAGGACCCAATCCGAGCAGTGGATCATGAAGTGCTCGAATTGCAACAGGACCTCTCCTATAAAGAGCATCCGGTCCGCATTCTCGACCAAGCTGAACGCCGCACCCGCCAGAAGGCGATCAAGTTCCTCAAAGTCCAGTGGTCGCACCATTCTGAAGATGAAGCCACTTGGGAATGTGAGGATCGCCTGCGTGATGAATACCCCGCACTGTTTCCTTCTACCTCCTAAATCTCGGGACGAGATTTCTTGTAGTGGAGGAGATTTGTAACGCCCGGATAATTAGGCTACAGTAAAACTCTTTTAATGATGCCATGTCATCCGTGTTACTGTTGCTAATCAAGTGGTAGTTCAAAATCATTGCAAATTCAAAATATGAATTAGTGACAAACACCCTAAGTTTTCAAAAGGCAAAGCGAAAATGTTCGGGGGTTGCCAAATATTGCACTGGTAATTATGGTGAAGCAAACACCATTTTATAAAATGCCTAAATGCCCTAAAACTAAATAAAACAGAAAGGGAAATAAATAAAAGAAAGAGATTACAAAAGAAAAAAAACAAAAGGGGGGGGGGAAGCCCCCTGGACCAGCCAGCCCAGCCCCCGCACCGCGTCCCCTTCCCCTGTTCCCCCGACCCGGGTCGGAACAGGGCGCGTCCCAGCCGAACCCACCTCGCCGGCGGCGAGGCGTGGGGATAATGACGCCGACGCCGCGCCCCTCGGTCTCTCCTCCCACTCGCCCCCACTCTCCCCTCGGTCCTTGCGCCTCTCCCTCTCCCATCCAGATCCATCTCCCCCTCCTTCCCCCACCACGCAACCGAGCGCCGCCATGGCCTCGCCGCCGTGAATCGCACGGCCACAGTCGCCGCCTCGCCGCGCCTGCGTGTCCGTCGACGCCTCCGTCACCTTCCTCGCCTACCGGAGGCCTCAGCTGGAGCTCGGAGGCGCTGCAGCATCGGATCCCCTTCGTCCCCTTCTCCGGCTGCCATCGATCTTCTTCGTCTCCGGCGCCGCCCCCTGCAGCTCCTAAACCGCCACCGAGCCTTCTTGTGTGCTCCACGGTGAGCTCTCCTTCCTCTCCGCTCTCTTCTCCTCGCCCCAACGTGCTCGTAATCACCGCCTCGTACGTGCCCGAACCCATCACTGCGGGAGCTCATCGCCGACGAGCTTCCGGCGACCAAATGGTCCCGCTCCAGTGCCCGTTTAGCTCGCCCCCGCACGTAGAGCCTGCCTAGCCTCTTCTTTTGCTCTGTAGCCCGTTGTTCCGCCGTCTCCGACATCCACCCGTACGAGTCGCCGCCTCCGCTGCTCGCCGGCGTGGTTCCGGTCATCCCCGAGACCAACCCGTAGCCCCATGCGACGCGCGACGTCGTTAGCTTTCGAACGGGAGTAGCCACGCCCGTTTTGGGCCACCGTGGCGGAATCCCGAAGCTCGCCGGCGTCCTCCGCCGTGTTTTGGCTTGCCAAAGCCAACTCCGGCGCCGGCATCCGACGTGGCTGACCTGGGGCTACCACCAGGGTCACTGCCAACGGGCCCCACGGGCCCCAGTTGACTGGGTTGACCAGTCAACCCTACTGACTTGGCAACCCCCAGCCACTGACCAGTGGGGCCCACCCCCCTAATTAACAGGAATTAATTAAATTAGTTTAGTTAACCTAAATTAGACGATGACAGGTGGGCCCAGTAGTTTAATAACTGAATTTAGATTAGTTTGAACCCTGTTTAACCCACTGTCTATGACAGGTGGGTCCCCCATGTCAATTTGACTAGTCAACCGAACTGCTGGCTGCTGACGTCACTCTTATGTCATGCTGACGTCATAAATTCATTTTCGAATTAAATAATTAATTAATTAAATTTCAGAAATTATTATAATCTTTAGAAAATCATATCTTTTAATCCGTAACTCGGATGAAAGTACTTTCTACATGAAAGTTGCTCAGAACGACGAGACGAATCCGGATACGCAGCCCGTTCGTCCGCCACACACCCCTAGCATACCGAACACGCAACTTTCCCCCTCCGGTTCACCGGTCCGAAAACGCGAAACACCGGGAATACTTTCCCGGATGTTTTCCCCCTTCGTCGGTATCACCTACTACCGCGATTGGGCACACCTAGCATTGTTACTTGTCATGTCATGCATCGATATGCATTTGTTTGCATTGTATTCATTGTTTCTTCCCCCTCTTCTCTCCGGTAGACTACGAGACCGACGCTGCTGCTGCCCAGTTCGACTACGGAGTTGACGACCCCTCTCTCTTGCCAGAGCAACCAGGCAAGCCCCCCCCCTTTGATCACCAGATATCGCCTATTCTACTCTCTATACTGCTTGCATTAGAGTAGTGTAGCCTGTTACTGCTTTCCGTTGGTCCTATTCTGATGCATAGCCTGACATTGTTGCTACACCTGTTGATACCTTACCTGCAATCCTAAATGCTTAGTATAGGATGCTAGTTTATCATCATTGGCCCTACATTCTTGTCAGTCTGCCTTGCTATACTATTGGGCCGTGATCACTCGGCAGGTGATCACGGGTATATACTATACATACATACATACTATGCAGATGGTGACTAAAGTCGGGTCAGCTCGAAGAGTACCCGCGAGTGATTCACGGATTGGGGGCTGAAAGGACCTTTGTCCCGACGGCCCTCTGTGTGGATCTTTGAGGCGGAGCGACAGGGCAGGTTGAGACCGCCTAGGAGAGAGGTGGGCCTGGCCCTGTTCGGCGTTCGCGGACACTTAACACGCTTAACGAGATCTTGGTATTTGATTTGAGTTGGCTACGAGCCTATACGCACTAACCATCTATGCGGGAGTAGTTATGGGTATCCCGACGTCGTGGTATCAGCTGAAGCACTTCAGACGTCAGCGACGGAGCGGCGCGCGCCGGATTGGAACGTAAGCCTGCTCTTGTATTAAGGGGGCTAGTTCTGCTTCCGACCGCCCTCGCAACGTGCAGGTGTGCTATGGGCGATGGGCCCAGACCCCTGTGCGCTTAGGTTTAGACCGGCGTGCTGGCCTCTCTGTTTTGCCTAGGTGGGGCTGCGACGTGTTGATCTTCCGCGGCCGGGCATGACCCAGGAAAGTGTGTCCGGCCAAATGGGATCGAGCGTGTTGGGTTATGTGGTGCACCCCTGCAGGGAAGTTAATCTATTCGAATAGCCGTGATCTTCGGTAACAGGACGACTTGGAGTTGTACCTTGACCTTATGACAACTAGAACCGGATACTTAATAAAACACACCCTTCCAAGTGCCAGATACAACCGGTGGTCGCTCTACCTCAGGGATATGAGGAGGGGATCGCCGGGTAGGATTATGCTATGAGATGCGATTTGGAGATGCTACTTGGAGGACTTCAATCTACTCTCTTATACTTGATGCAAGACGGAGGTGAACAGAAGCGTAGTCTTCGATAAGACTAGCTATCCCCCTCTTATTCTGGCATTCTGCAGTTCAGTCCATTGATATGGCCCTTTACACATATACCCATGCATATGTAGTGTAGTTCCTTGCTTGCGAGTACTTTGGATGAGTACTCACGGTTGCTTTCTCCCCCTTTTTTTTCCCTTTTCCTTTCTTTCTGGTTGTCGCAACCAGATGCTGGAGTCCAGGAGCCAGACGCCACCGTCGACGACGACCCCTACTACACCGGAGGTGCCTACTACTACGTGCTGCCCGCTGACGACGACCTGGAGTAGTTTAGGAGGATCCCAGGCAGGAGGCCTGCGCCTCTTTCGATCTGTATCCCAGTTTGTGCTAGCCATCTTATGGCAACTTGTTTAACTTATGTCTGTACTCAGATATTGTTGCTTCCGCTGACTCGTCTATGATCGAGCACTTGTATTCGAGCCCTCGAGGCCCCTGGCTTGTATTATGATGCTTGTATGACTTATTTTATTTGTAGAGTTGTGTTGTGATATCTTCCCGTGAGTCCCTGATCTTGATCGTACACATTTGCGTGCATGATTAGTGTACGATTGAATCGGGGGCGTCACAGTGGATGGTTGATGATGACGACGGCGACGAATC
This sequence comes from Triticum aestivum, assembly GCF_018294505.1. Classification (NCBI taxonomy): domain Eukaryota; kingdom Viridiplantae; phylum Streptophyta; class Magnoliopsida; order Poales; family Poaceae; genus Triticum; species Triticum aestivum. The sequence goes on from NC_057810.1 coordinate 103,364,264, forward strand.
CCCCTCTCTGAAGCCCGAAACAGACTCCAGATCAGCCCTCCCAAGAGAGATTAGGGCTTGGCGGCGGCTCCGTATCGTAAAACGCGATGATTTCTTCTCTCTGATTTTTTTCTCCCCGAAAGCCAATATATGGAGTTGGAGTTGGCGTCGGAGGGCCACCAGGGGGCCCACAAGGTAGGGGCGGCGCACCCAGGGGGAGCGCTCCCACCCACGTGAGCAGGGTGTGGGCCCCCTGGTCTTCATCTTTTGCGAGGATTTTTCTTTATTTTTTCTAAGGTGTTCCGTGGAGTTTCAGGACATTCCGAGAACTTTTATTTTCTGCACAAAAAACAACACCATGGCAATTCTGCTGAAAACAACGTCAGTCCGGGTTAGTCCCATTCAAATCATACAAGTTAGAGTCTAAAACAAGGGCAAAAGTGTTTGGAAAAGTAGATACGACGGAGACGTATCACGTACCCGACCCCAAGACTGGTTCAATCCGTACGATGTCGGTTTCCCAACTTCGAGGCGGCGGGGGGGAGGGGGGTGTCGTCCAACGCATGCGCTCAAACTTTATTTGGTCTAACATGGCACACATAGTAATAGGAAACCATCATGGTCAAACCTTTCTCGTTGTTGGGTCAAAGGGATAGATTGTGTGGGCCCCTCTCATTGTCGGTAAAGGATAATATATATACCTCGGGGAGCCCACAGATATGTGCAACGTTTATAAACCGCACAAGGGAGACATGCTTGATCAGAACACCCTACCCCCTATATCCTGCATGCGACCTAAAAAAGGTTTATATAATCGTCATGATAGGTCACCATAGAGTCAATCGTTCTTTAATTTTTCAGAGCAAAAAATAATCAATAAAAACATAGTCTACAAATTAGCAAAACAAGGATCCCAAGGTTTATATAATCGCCATGACATGTCACTATAGAGATATTTATCTCTTTATCTCTATAATGACCGTGTCATAGCATTTAAATGAAGCTTGAGATATGTAACTTCCCATCAAGTCACCCATCCTTGGACTACTGCAACCCGAGCACGCTTAACTTCTGCATTCTATTCGACTAGGCTAGCGGATGGGAAGCCGCACCTTGCTGATAGGAATTGCCTCCTTGCCTTTAAGGCGTTTCACGCTGGTCACCCTATGGGACCTACTCCCTCCTATCACACACATTTGTGCTTTTAGAAACAATGTGCGATATTTACATGGCCAGTGTGTCGCCACCCAGCCTTCAATGAGCACTGACACTGGTAGCGGGAAAACGATGGGAGAAAAGGCAGGAAACCAATGAGAGGAGTGACGGGAAACAGTAGCCTGTTTGGATATATAACAACATTAATATAGAAAACTTAGTAGAGAAGGAAGCGTGAGCTAGCACAACGCATGCGCACAGTGCTTACCCATATACTTCATGTGCTGTCGAAAGGGCTGAAGATTGTCGTTCAATCTGGGAGCATCCAACGGTGCAGACATACGATCCATGGGGTTTGAGTTCTGGCCAATCAGAACACACGACTCAGATCGCGCGCATAGTAGGGGGAGGGGGCAACGGCCATAGTTTGGTAGGCACACGACTTTCGTGAGTGATCCGTGTGCTATTTGAAAACATTTCGTGAGAAGAATCTCGGTTTTTAAATCCCCGTAAATCCAAAACTTGCCAAAAAATCATGAAACTTGGCATGGTGTCACGACATGGCACATATATGTCGAGGACTTTTTTTTGTCCATTTTGGCGCAAGTTTTATTACAAGCCTCTTACAAACTGGAGCTTCTCTCAAAGAAGACTCGTGGTTCCGATAGGGAAACGTGTCCCCCTTGTGGGCGAAACGATAATCATTGCCTCTTTTCCCCTTGTATTTTCTTCTACGGGCAACATGGAACGACAGGATATCTGCGCTGAAATTTAAACTTATTCAGGGTTCGTTTGGCCTTTTTATACACTAATTGAGTTTCCTAGGCATTTAATGTCCATAATTAGAATCTGAACTACAAATACATGCTCCAGTTCACCAAAATGGCTAGAAAAATTATACATGTGTCCTTGGGTGCATGATAGAAAAGCGCAAAGTTATGACGATATCTAAGGCAATGATCATGAATATAGGCATCATGTCTGTGACAAGTAGACCGACTCCTACCTGCATCTACTACTATTACTCCACACATCGACCGCTATCCAGAATGCATCTAGAGTATTAATTTCATAAGAACGGAAGTAACGCCTTAAGCAAGATGACATGATGTAGAGGAATAAACTCAAGTAATATGATATAAACCCCATCTTTTTATCCTTAATGGCAACAATTCAATACGTGCCTCGCTACCCCTACTATGTCACTGGGTGAGGACACCGCAAGATTGAACCCAAAACTAAGCACCTCTCCCGTTGCAAGAAAAACCAATCTAGTTGACCAAACCAAACCAATAATTCGAAGAGAAATACGAAGATATATCAAATCATGCATATAAGAATTCAAAAAAGACTCCAATAATATTCATAGATAATCTGATCATAAATCCACAATTCATCAGATCTCAACAAGCACACCGAAAAAGAAGATTACATCGAATAGATCTCCACGAACAACGCGGAGAACATGGTATTAAAGATCAAAGAGAGAGAGAAGAAGCCATCTAGCTATTAGCTATGGACCCGTAGGTCTGTGGTAAACTACTCACATATCATCGGGAGGGCAATAGGGTTGATGTAGAAGCCCTCCGTGATCGAATCCCCCTCTGGCAGATCGCTGGAAAAGGTCCCAAGATGGGATCTCACAAGAACAGAAGCTTGCGGCGGCGGAAAAGTATTTTTGTGGAGGCTTCTGGTGGTTTGGGAATATTTTAGGATTTATAGAGCTGAGACGGAGGTCGGTGGACTCCCGAGGGACCCACAAGCCAGGGGACGCCCCGGCGCCCCCCTGGCTTGTGATGCCCTCGGGACTCTTCTGGCCCCCTTCCCAAGTTTGATAGGTGTCTTTTGGTCCAAGAAAAATTATCGCGAAAGTTTTATTCCGTTTCAATATTCCTTTCTAAAAAAGTCAAAAACAAGGAAAAAACAACTGACACTGGGAACTAGGTTAATAGGTTAGTCCTAAAAAATGATATAAAATAGTACAGTAATGCATATAAAACATTCAAGATAGATATATAGCATGAACAATAAAAAATTATAGATATGTTGGAGACGTATCAAACCCAGGTGCCATAAATAACATATTGATCTTACTACCACTTCACCACTATAACTTCGCTGTAATCTATCCCAAAACTGTTTTATTTGAAAGATGTTTCAGTCCCAGTACAAATCTTTTTTAAAAAGGAAACATAAATTTGAACAAGAATTCATAAATTTTAAAAAAGTTCATCAATTTTAAATAAAATATCATGGTTTTTCAAAGAAATGTTCGCAAAAACAAAAAAAATAAGTTCATTAATTTTAAAAAAGATAATAATTTTAAAAAAGTTCACCAGATTTAAAAATAAACAAAGATTTGAAAAAAGCTCATCGATTTTGATAAAAAGAAGTTCATGAATTTGAGAAAAGTTCACCGAGTTTTGAAAAAGCTCACAGAGTTGAAAAAAGTTCATCGATTTTGATAAAAAAAAGTTCACGAATTTGTAAAAATTTCAGTGCTTCTGCTAAAAAATTACAAATTTTAAAAATTTTCATCGACTATAAAAATATTCACAGATTTTCATAAAAATTTCATCAATTTTGAAAAAAAAAATTTGGACTCTGAAAAAAAATGTTGATCGATTCTGATAAGAAAAGTTCACGCATCTTGAAAAAATAAAGAAAACGGAAAAAAGAGAAAGAAAATTAAAAAAAGGAGAAAGAAGAAAAAGAATGAAACAAATCACGTGAGGTAGGTGGACTAGTTGGCTATTAGGTTAACAATGAACTAGAGATCGAGGGGTCGAATCCCGTCAAGGCGTAGGTTTTTAAGAACAGAAAACAGAATGGTAAACGGGCCGGTCCAACACGGATTAGGATTTGGCTGTTTGCGCTGATGCCTTTAACCGAGGGTGTTTTATAGGGACTTAAACTGGGCATTTGAGACTCATGAAATAAGAAATAAGACTCTTAAGAAGGAACTTATAAGGACTTATAGTTGTAATATAGTCTTATAGGAATTTATAAGTCCCAGAAACCAAACAGGTAGGGACTTTTTAAGGACTTGAAACTTATAAGTTAAAAGTCCTAGGACTTATGAACCAAACAGGGCCGTATTTGTACCCAACCAAACCCAGGGGCGGTTGCTTCAAAAAAAAAAACCCAGGGGCGGTTCGGGGAAAGAGAGATAAACGAGGACTACTCCTCCAGTCCTCCTCAAGATAAACGAGGAGGTAAGATACTCTTCCTCTTATCCCCTTGCCTCGCGCCGCCGCCACCGGACCAATCCACAGCCAATCCAATCCCCCTCTGTCTCTTTTTGGCCGCCGGCGATGGCGCTGGTGCCCAACCCCAGCGTTCCGGGTATCCGGATCTGCCGGCCGAAAATCATATCTGACTACCCTTTGCCCGACGAAGAATCCAATTCCAGATCTTATCTGCTGAAGAAGATCGGCTCCTTCTACCGCAAGGCGCGGAGGCGGCTCGACAGCCGCCGCCGCCGCGTGCAGGCGCACGGCCTCTGCGTCGGCCTCCTCGACCCGGTCTCCAACATCGTCATCAACAGTATCACCGACTCCTGCAAAGGTGAGCGCAAACGCGAGGGCGAGGTTGTGCTACAGGAGGACCTGCGGCGCCGTTCGCTTGACGGCCTGGTGGTCTTCCTCACCCGCATGTTCCCCAACCTCGCGGAGGGCCTGGCCGTGCGCTACCTGCGCGTCGCCAAGGCCGACGTCCTCATCGCTGCCTGCATCATCGTGTCGGACCACGGCATCAAGGGATTCGGCAACTCCGAGGCCGAGCCTGCCCTCATCAACATGGCCCTCAAGTGCGCCGGGCTGGCCGCTAGGCACCCTGACCCCAAGCGCCTAGTCTACGCCTGGCAAAAGATCTGCAATTGCATGGAAGACGCCCTGGGCCTGCTTGAGATGATCCAGGAACCAAGCCGCATCTCGCAGGTCATCAGGCAGCTCGCCTTTATGGTTACCGAGGGACCGCCGGCCAGTGAATTAGCTGTGCGGCGTGCGTGGATGCTCGCAGAAGCTTCTGTTCGCCGCCGTCCCCGAAGCTTGCAACAACCGCACACTCACTTGTGCAGCCGGACGCTCCAGGACACAATCCACGGGTACTATCTCGAGGCCCTCGCTCGGCTGCCAGCAGGCTCTTGCTTCCACCGCAGCCTGATCAAGGCTGGCCACTGCTACGGCCCCCTTGACCCCGTCTCCAACATCATCATCAACACCATCTGGTACCACACCGCGTTCCCACCTTCCATGAAACTCGAGCTGAATGCGATTGGCACGCGGAGCCTCCACCGAGTGGCGAACCGCTCCTTGTACGGTCTGGCCTCCTTCCTATGCACGCGTTACCATGGCATTAATTTCCATCAAGCTGTGTGCCTCCTGCTCCAGGCAGATGGCAACCTGGCGCGCGCTGATCCCTTCCTTGATCCTGATTCCCACCTTCCCTATGGTCAAGTTCAATGCCACCCGGACACCGGTCCCAAAGAAGCCTTCCTGGCAGCTGCCACCGCAGCCTGTCACCCCAACCCAGACGCTCAAGTAAAGTTTCTCACTTCGTGTAAGGAGGTGCTGGAGACTGCCTTGTCTTTGCTGCGTCGGGACTCTCACAAGCTCTCCACTCAAGATGTTCAGCAGCTTGCCAGGTTGCTATCTCCGGAATCCCCCTATGATCATGACTCTGAGATGGCACTTCCTCCACTCCCCCTCAAATCTTACCCCCTTGTGGACCTAGCGGATCTGTATACAGTAGTCTCCAAGGGGGTCAATATTTTGTTGAATAAATATGAACAGATGCCAAATGGGGTAGGTTTGCTCTGCTTATTGTTGTTTATTGCTAACATTTCTCATCCACGGGCCTATGCTCACCAAATGTGTCGACTTACAGGATCCCAGGTACGAGCTTCATACGATTTGTGGTGTGAATGAGCGGGTTGGCGGTCCTGCTCAATGGCCTCCTCATGACCGTGGCCGCTTTCACGTCAACTTCCTGGCTACTCCCAAAAGCCCCTGTGGTGGAAAACCAACATTGTTTTTTGCTGAAATTCAAAGCGATGGCACATATGATTCCTTCTGTTGCCCTGTGGCTCTGCCTCTGCCATGTGCTGGTACGCTGTATAACCAACCCTATGCAAATATTTTTCAAGTATCTTATGTACTCCCTCCGTTCCTAAATATAAGTCTTTTTAAAGATATTAGTATGGAATACATACGGATGTATATAGACATACCTTGGAGTGTAGATTCACTCATTTTGCTCTGTATGTAGTCCATAGTAGAATCTCTAAAAAGACTTATATTTAGGAACGGAGGGAGTAGTCAGTATATTTTGCTGTATATGCCAACGTTTTTCACATGTCTTATCTAGTCAGTATATCTTGGTGTATATGCTATATACAGGGTCTGAACCACCATGGTGCATCTTTACCACAACATACCACTAGATTGTGTTTTGTTACTCCGCCAGCCTGAACCCTCGTATCTGGAGTGAAAAATAAAATTGTTGAAGAAAAGGAAGTGATGAAAAAGGAAACAGAAGTCGAATGCATATACTTGAATATCTCCATGTTGATATGTTAATGAAGTCGAACATTTCGATCAAGCAGCCTGCTATAGTGATCAGCATGTAGCTTGATGATCCCTTCACCATCGTGCTCATTTCCCAGGCAAGAAACTAATAATGGTTTACAATCAACTAGGACGGTCATCCATTCACCCTTTATTTACACATTACACATGGTTTATGTCAGCATTCTATGGCTCCATGCACTATGGAACTTATAAGCCGCAGGACATTTCATTTTTGATGTGTTTTTACGCGCACACAGTTTTATGCATTAACATTCAATACATATTAATTACCTCATGTGTTGGCAGCACAAATTCGGTGTGTTTACTGCGAAGCCATGGGGACTAGAATTGTGCATCCAGTTGCGATAAACTTCCGTGGCCGTGATTCGGCGTTTGAGATGCTGGCCCGCGAAAAAGACCCCTGTCAGCGCGAGGAAGCAACCTTGAGAATCATCAGCCATAGACGTCTCATGGCGGAGAATGTTCATTGCAAGGAGAAAGAAGATATCCTCTACGATGGGGTGGATGGGCACAGGAATAAGTTTGATAATGTGAGTTCCTTGAAGGTGGAAGAAGCTATGTTATTGGCACCACTTTGTCGCTATCTGTAAGGTGTTGTGGCATTGGAAAATACTGTGCCAATGCAAGACAAGTTAAAGTTTGTGTTGTCCTAGGAGTTGGGATGGTGCTCATGAAATTTAACAAGTGGTTAAGTCGTACTGTTAGAATATATCCAATGATGTGTGTTGGTAACGGCATTTGAATGTGCCAGCTGATTGTGTAATTGCAGTTTATACGCTCTAAACTAATTTAGAACTGCTTTGGTTAGCAATCATGCATCTTTGTTGTCAAATTTGGTTGTGCTGCTTTGAGATGTACTAAGCCTGAAGAAAATTGGTTTGCGGCCGAATCTAGCTGGGTAAGAAAAATCTTTTCATGGGCTGGGCTGTATATTGCAGGCAAGCTGTAAATATATAGGGTCTTCTATTCTTCTTCCTGGGTGAAAGGATTTTTATTCCTTGCCCTATATCCCTCCAGCCGATGCGCTACACACAAACTTACAGCCAACGAAGTCTACCATTAAGGCCTCGGGATCCCTGCCTATTCCCCGGGCGGAGAAACCACGGGCCGTGGTGACGACTGCAAGGCTTTCGTTCAGTGCTCGACTGCAAGGCTTTCGTTCAGTGCTCTGGCCTCCTCTGTCCGTCGATTGCGACGCCCCTGCGCTCCTCCCTCGAACGCTCCGCCCCTCTGGTTACGGCGATGGGACCAGGGTCGTCATCCTCCTCCCCGGATCTTGCCTCTGCCTCCAAGATTCTCATACCTTCCGGTGACGACGACCAGGAGATCATCCTCCTCTTCCACCCGCCATTTTTGCTTCTCCATGATGATGCCTTCCATGCTGCACACACTGACGAACGCATGTACAGATTCAAGAATAATTCACACCTGGATGGCATGTTTCTGTATTGCATGATTCTTTCATTCAATACATGTTTTTGTTAATTCATGATTATGTTAAATTCATTTCACTGCGGGAATACATGTTTCAATTAATTCATGATTTTGTTAATTTTAATACATGTACAGATTAATAATCCACCAATATTCACATTTTAGATTGCATGATTCTTTCATTCACAATACACTTCAAGAATGGAGCGTCATCCTGTTATTACTTCCATGTTTCTGTTAATTTCATCTCATTGCGGGAAATACATGTTTCCGTTGATTATGTTAGCTGAAAGGCGGTGCTTTAGTGTTTCTGCTGGGTTTTTCCTTTGATGTTTGGCTGCACTTTTGTGTCATTGTGATGTTTCGTCTTACAGAAAGTGGCACACACTCTGACAGTCGGCTGCATTGTTTCGAGAAGAACAAAACGGAAGCTGATGTTTTCATCGTGTTGTATAAACTGAAGCTGACACAAAGCTGAAGCTGAAATTTTCAATGGTAGTTTTTCTCTAGTGCGCAGAGAACTGAAATATGAAGGGGGAACTGCCCTGACTCTGTTTTCATTAGTTCACAAAGAACTGCCCTTACTCTGTTTTCTTCAGTGTACATAAGTGCATTTAGTAGAGTTACCAAGTTGATTACTCATTTTACCGTAGCATGATTACCGAGTCTTCTTTTTCAGATGGTGGTCCATCTTATATTTACCTACTTTTGTGCCATTATTGACTGGAGTTTTGGAGCTCTTATACTGGTCAGCATGTAGCAGTCGTCCGACACATGAAATTTGAATAGTGCCAAAGCCCACTCATGTGCTCTTGAGAGATACTCATGCCTTCTTTGTTTGTTTAAATTTTTCTATTCTTGACCATGCAAAGAGTGTATGTCCTACTATTTTACAATTGATAATTGGTCCATGTGTTTCTTGGTTATCTGAAATTATGATGCGGCAGGAATCTGAATTGCAGTACTTGTTGATGTATTCTTGACTGCAGAAGAAACTTCGTCATGTATTTTTTACCAATATCTATTTTTTACTGCAGAAAAAACTTTGTCACGTACTTTGACCAATATCTTTATTTTACTGCAGGGAAAACTTTGTCATGTACTGCACATCGAGTTGCGCCACTTGACGCCGATGCAGAGCACTTGATGGCAATGCATTTAAACCTACTAGTAAGTTTGCACGTGCAATGCACGTCTCAGCCAATGCTAATTTCAACAAATAGTCCTACTATGGATGACACCCGCGTAAGTAAAACATGACAAACAAGCATTCAAAGATACAAAGAAATACACTTAAAGAGCTTGAAGATGAACATAACCACTATAAACGGTTCGCTATCATCATGTAAGTTGAGGAAAATTCAAAGAACACAACGACACATCAATTTCTATCTGCGCAGCTCCTCTTTGAATTGGACTTTCATCTTTCCTGCTATCTTTCTCACAACATGCTTGGCTTCAGAAAAAACGCCTAAAGTAGCCTCCAGAAAGAGCTAAACTAAAGAAGTTTTGCACATGATAAAGGTAAGAAACAAGAAAAACCAAGGCTATCCCTCGCGCCAAGCAGCCCTGAAGGCCTTAACCTTGTCCCTAATCAGCGAGAAAACCACATTAGCCGATGCCTCTTTTGCTTTAAAGGTTCACCTGTAGCGTTCTTTCCACAGATTCCAAACTGTGTCTAGGGCCCAATCCAGCGGCCTCCTTTTATTGACAACCGACACCATTGCAAATACCTTGGCCCACCACAACATAACTGAGTTCTCAATTAAACCTGCAGGCGCAATGGAAGGGGTCACCAGGGACAGCAACTGGCAGATCTGACTCGCAAAAGCACAACTTAAATGAGCCGCAGATTCAGGCATCAGGTTGCACATCTTGCACATCGGCGAGTGGGGACTTCCCCGGATCGCAAGCTGGTCAGCAATCCAGATTTTGTTCTGCACTTTGTACTTCCAGACTCTCTCAAGGCCTGGCTTCAGAATTCTCCCAATGAGCTAACTCCATATGCAGAAGCAGTCGAATACATCAGCAAAAGAAATCCAATAAATCTTATCTCTTCATCAGTTGACACATGGAAGGACTGTACAAATATTGATAGAACTTTATGTCAAAGTGCTGCAACATACAACTTATTTTCTGTATTTAAAATCATGCTTATATGAAAATATCAAAATGGGAGCTGAGCCAGTATGTATATGGCTACGACTCAATCATTTCTGAACTTCTAATCCTCTACGTACATACCATTGGTTGTAAATGAAAAATATAGCAAATTTCCTACATGCACAACCAAAGGAATATAATTCCATGATTTTTTTTGCAAGTATACCAATCCGTTATCTCTGTACCTGAAGTACATATTCAGTCAGACGGCAAGTGAACATAACTATATTAAACTGTTCATATGTCAAGTTTTGACAACATGTAAAGGAATGAAATTTCATCGGCAAAACAAAGGGTCACAACACCTCACTGTGCGGAAGCCGGTTTGGGATTTCGATCACAACATCGTGCAACTTATGCTCAGCGTTTTCGGTGGCCTGTGGTGAGGCGTAGGTGCTCAGAATGGCTGAGATGGCCCTGAAGTAGCAACGAAGGAAGCTGAGTTAGTTCAGAGTATGTGTCATCTCCAGGCTATCCCAAACTTCCATCACGAGCTACAGCCAGACTTGCACAACTGCAAAAAAAAATTAGTCGAACGGATGATCAGACGTAGGACCATTGAGCCAAGAGAAGCACCGATTACAGAGCAAGTATTATGGCTTTCAAAATTTGCAACTTGTGATTGAACAAGTGCCCTTTATAATGGAATTCGACAGTAAAGGAGCAGGCTGATAAAAAAAATTCTAGGATGGACGAACACATTCAGGATAATAAAAAGACATGGAAAAGCTGAAATTGTTCGAGGCACGCCACAAGAGGTGGAAATCTGACACTACAAAATGTACATTGTGGGGCAACACATCTCCGCTTAAATTCTGCAAGTACTCTGCAACCAATCGGAGCAACAACGGGGCGCATATCATGAAAATAGCGAGCCAGGGATGGGATGGAGGCAAAGATACATGCTCGGTATGGACAAACCGGTGAAGCTCCTCCCTAGGAAGCACTGCCGGATGCATGATTCTCGTCGCCGCCGCACGGAGAGACGCACCATCATCGCTGGCCTGGAAAGGACAAAGGTGGGGAATGAACCAGTCACCGCCGTACACTCGCTTGAGAAATCAGGCTGGGTTTGATGCATCGAGCTACAAGTACCTACCTTGCCCATCAGAAACGGTTAGGGTTCCTGGCTCGCTTGCCCACCTGCCGGCCCGCCACCGCCGCCGCCGCTGAGGAGAAGAAAGCCGCCGCCGGAGGCGCGCTAGCGAAGGAGCAAGGGCCGCCGGGAAGGACCACCGCTTGGCATGAGGACAGTAGAGACGATGGGGACGACTACCACGCCCCAGTCAGCTGCACCCATGACGGAAGATGACCTCTCATGGGCTGTCGTGATGGAAGACGACCTTGCCGGATCCCGTGGAGCAGCGCCTGCGGGAGGCGGCAAAGGGCCGGCGGGGCGGTTCCCGGGGCGACGTGCGCGGCCACCGGCGATGAAGGGCGCGGCCGCGGGAGGCGGCAAAAGGCCGGCGGGGAGGCTCCCGGGGCGACGGCCGCGGCGACCGCCGGCGGCTGCGGGAGGCGGCTCCGGGCGCGGCGACCGGCGGTGGCTATGGGAGGCGGCTCCGGGCGCGGCGGGCGGCTCCTGCGACTAACGGTGGCGCGAGGCTGCGAGAGGAACGACGGGGCGGCGAACGGCACGGGAGGAGGAGGATAGGGAGAGAGAGGTCGAGGAGGGGGCGAGAGACGTGCGGGGAGGAGGAGGCGAGAGGGGTCGTGCGGGGAGGAGGAGGCGAGAGGGGTCGTGCGGGGAGGAGGGGAGAGGTAGTGCGGTCGTGCGCGGGCAGCGTTTTTTTTAAGGGTGGGGCAGATTAGCGATCGATGGATTTGGCTTAACACGTGGTTTGTTTGTGTTAAACATTGGAGGATTAAGGACCATTAGATCTTATTGATGGATGGATCTGATTGTTTCGTTCTCCGTCCTCTTTTTCTTTTATAGGGGTAGTAGATAAAATTGCTAGCCAACTTGCCTCCACGGTGCTCCTCCAATTGGACGTTCGTTGACCGTTGGATCTGGTCATTTGGAGTGTCTCAGCCGTGAGATCTTTACCTGTTGCCAAATTCAATTTCACCTCGCGATCAGTTTTAGCAGTCCAGTGACTGGTGGGCTCGCGCCGCGTGTTTATTGGCTGGGTTGATTGATCTAGCGTGGAAAAGACTTTTGCTCAATCCGCGCGCGCTCCGCTCCCCATCCTTGTGGCGGGGTTGCTGTGCCAAAGCACACACCCGCACCAACCCTAGCCGCCACACCTCTCCTTT
>NC_057810.1:103376953-103377317 GCF_018294505.1 Triticum aestivum
CTTTCAATATGAACTACATACGGATGTACGTAGACATATTTTTAGAGTGTAGATTCACTCATTTTACCCCGTACGTACTCCATATTGAAATTTCTAAACAGACTTATATTTAGGAACAAAGGGAGTATATGACAATACTAAGATAGCACCCTTGTACGCACTGGCGGAGCTTAGTGTATTGCTGGGGGGTTGCCCCCCCCCCCCCCAACCTTAGACAATTTTGTGAAGGAAATACTAATTTTGTGCTTAGTTGGAAGAAAAATTAGCATTTTGCCCTCTTAAATGTTCACATTTTGTGTTCCAGCCCCCCCAAGCATTCTCCTGTAGCTCCGCCACTGCTTGTACGTACCCTAATAGTTTCATT